>NW_024100553.1:1265000-1442500 GCF_016545835.1 Crotalus tigris | reverse complement strand
GCTATAATAAATCAGAACCAAAGTCCACTTCAGTTACAATTTTGAAATGTGCTGAGTTATGTTAAAGTTCTCTCAGTAACTCCAATACTCAGGAAAGCACCTTTGGAAATGAAGCCTCTGAATCAATGTTAATCGTCTCTAAAGAGTAAAGATGTCCTTTGGCTTAACGTGATTTTTTTTCAATATTCTCTTTTTAATCAATCAGCCATTTATTTCTCTCTTCCCCACCCCACTCCTAACTTGTAAACAGAGAATGGCAAAATGGCCCAATTAAATGCATCAAGTTATATAGGCTAAATCTGAATTTAAAGATTTATAAGAGACATAAACTTCCTGTGAGTCATTGTTCTTATAAAAAAACTATAAGGAGAACAGAATATGGCATAAAAATCTATTCACTTTCATGAAAGAGGCCATTCATTAGGACAAGATAAAAATATATACTTCATTCCCATTTACAATCATTGAAGTTTAAGCATGCTGGAGCTAAGTGAAAATTTTCAGATGCACAAAGAGACTTAATTGGTCTTTAGTTCAATATTTTGGGTTTTTTCTTCTTAAGAAATATAGCTGCAATCTTAATTGAACTCTAAGAGACATGGCAATTTCCAAAACTGCTAGCATGGAATAATCTTATGGTGGATTGAATGTATGTAGCATGGTTTTAAGCAAGCAAGCAAGCAATAGTTACTGATTGAGATTGTTACTGTATCTAAGATTGTGGATCAGATATAGGAAACTTGTGGCTCTCCAGATATTTCTGAACTTTTAAGTCTCAGCAGGCCCTACCATCACAGAGAGGAGCAGAAAGTGTTTGTTCAGTTACAGATTCTGAAAGGGTACAGATGCCCCAATCAAGGCAATCAAAACCAAAAAAGGAAACAAAAAGACTAACAAAAAGGAACATCAATACTGATAGGGCAGTGGTAACGAACCCATGGCACGCGTGCCAGAGGCAGCACTCAGAGCCCTCTCTGTGGGCATGCGTGCTGTCATCCCAGCTCCACCTCCACCCACAGCCCCCTCCTCATGACCAGCCCCCTCGGTGGAAAGTTGCCCCTGGGCGTGGCCCATGCAAAGCAGCACAGTCAAGGACATGGCAGCCAGGCAGCAGGGACAAGACTCCACCCTTGCGCCCCATCGCAGGCAGATGATGCTGCGGGGCACGGGTGGAAGCCGTGGCCATCATGGTGCTGCTGGGCTGCCTGGGCAATCTGCTGCAATGGGCCCTGGAAGCGGTGGGTGGCCCCGTGGGTGGGGTGGGGGGTAGAGTGGGGGGAGGCCGGGGGGCAGGGGTGGAGTGGTTTTTGGGCGCTTGGTCTCTCAAAGGTTCACCATCACTGTGATAGGGCAAGCCACTAGTACATAAACAAAGAGCACTCTCTTTTAGCACTGATGATATTACCAAGTTGGCTAATGAAATGTCTGCAAGAAAATCATCAAGCTCAGAGAGCACCAAGGACCCCACAAAAGGCAGTTTCATGTACAAATTGGTAAAGGAAGTGATAGATTGCATAGAGTGTTGTGTGAAAATATAAATATACACTTTATGCAATCTATGGCAGTGCTTTATTAGTGGATCACACTCTGGATTTGCTAGTGCAGCCTTAGCAAGATGTGTGGGACTTCAATTCCCAGAATTCCCCAAACATGCTGGCTAGGGAATTCTGGATGTTGAAATCTACACATCTTCAAGTTTTCAAGGTTCAGAAACACTGTGCTAGAGAGTAGCTCAGAAGTCTGAACGGCTGTGTGTGACTTCTAGTGTCCCCATTCCTTATATACAGGAAATTGCTTTTGATTGATGTATGTGTTTATTACTGTGACTTAAATGCTCCTTCAATTTTATGACTATGATTTAATTAGGAGAAAAGCCAGCATGTGCAAAATCCGAGTCCTCATTTCTGGATCACGCTAAATCTAGCCTTCCAGGACAGAAAGGAGTATGTAAGTCAAGTTGTGCAAAGGTAGAACTTCCAAGCCTGCTAAAGTGTTCCTAATCTCACATTTTAAGGACATAAACATAAATGAAGGTCATGAATTCATTTTTCTGATGATGCCAGAATGGCAATGCCTGGAAAAGGTTTCGGAACATCTTCTTTAGAGAGAAGGCTGATGACACTTTTAGATTTGCTTGCAAACTGAATTTTGAACATGCAAGGGACACCTTTGTTGGCAAATATTAAAAGCAGGAACTTTTCTCGGGATCTGTGGTACCTGTGGAGGTGTCTGCACAATCATGGGGAAAGACCTTGCTTTTTTAAAGAGCTGCAAAAAGCTGCTGTGATCTGTGTACTCCAAAGCAGCTCCAGTATGAAGCCCTGCTCATCTCTCATACATACCGTTTGTTGTGTCAACAATGAACAAATGCAATTTATTTCAGAGATGACATTTGGTGCTGTCAGAACATGTAACTTGTGCTGCTCTGTACTGTGAGCTGAATATTCAGATTGTGTTTATTGGATATGATTGCTCTTACTTACAGCCTAGTCACCTCAATCTTTGAGTTGCATATTAAACCAGGAATTTTGCAGCTCAGTGTGTGTTTGGAATAGTCAATGAAAGTAGGAAAACATGCTTTTTATTTGTTTTCTTAGAGAAAAATTTGACAGGAGTATATCTTCCTTTATCTGGTAGTCAAGATTAAGGGTTAATAGTTAAGGGTTGTGGGACTAAACTTCCAGAATTGCCAGCCAGCCAAAGGTCCTAATAGCTAAGAACAGTGGTAGGATTCAGCCGGTTTGTACCACTTTGGCAGAACCGGTAGCTAATTTTTTTGTTGCCCAGACCCAGAACGGACTTCTGGAAGCGGCTTCCACACAGAGAACCGGTTGTTCACATATTGCAGGGGTAGGCAACCTTGGCTCTTTTATGACTCGTGGATTTCAACTCCCAGAATTCCTGAGCCAGCCAGCCAACTCTTAGTGACTACAGATAGATGTTCTTCATGAACTGAATTGGGGGGCTGTATAAATTTGTTAAAATAAATTTTAAAATTCATCACCCCTGTAATTGAATCCATCTATATTGCTTCTGTTTATCCTCTTCTTCAATTTCCTTTCAGATCCCAAATTCAGGTGTTGGTATTAACTTCTAACACCCTTCATAGCTTACAATCATATTATCAAAAGACCTTTTTACATATATTCCTACTGATATCCTAAGGTCAACTTTAAATGATCCTTTCCCTGGTGTCTTCTTATGCTGAAGCGTAGTAAAAAGACTATTCAAAGGTGGATCTTTTCATTGGCAGCCTCACTACCCTTTTAAATATGGTGCCATCTTGATGATCAAGAGTTGTAACGGTCTCCTCAAAGTCTGATAAAATTCATTTGACAGTTTGCAAAACAACTAGCAGGAGAACAGACACATTGCAAATACATTTTAAAAACCATTAGGAAAAGACTGAAAAAAAATCAAATAAGCTGAAAAATAAATTTGGTTCTAAAAGGAAAGTAATCTAATTGTTGAGATTTCCATAACTATAATACTATGTTAACTCCCTCTGATATTTTCAAATTCCTTACTGCTGTTTTATTATCTAATAGTTTTATTATTTATCTTGTTTATTTTGTATTTTACCATGTTGTCAGTATTAATTTGTTTAATCGTTTTTAATTTTACTATTAACTTCTGGGGGTTTATTTGAAGAGGGAATAGTATATTTATTTATTCAGAGTTTTTTTATAACCATCCAGCTCCAACATATATAATTTTTTTATACATTATAAGTATATAATTGTTTTAAAAAATAAATAGCCATCAGATCATCTTCTCAGACCAGTTCTGATGAAGTAAAACCTGAGGGAATGGATATGAATCATAGCAAGGCTGAACTTGCATTGCAGCTTAACTAGAGTTTTAATATTAACAACAGAAAAGAAGACAATAGTTTTATAAAATGAAAGGTCTGCACTGTCAAAGTTTTGTGGGGTTGGTATAAAGTTATTGGAAAGGCAAGTTAAGCAGCCTGTTTTTGGCAACAGATTTATATTTGCTTTGTGGGAGTAAATGTGAACTTTGGAGCCACTTGATACAGTTGTACTGCTCTTGAATCAGTTTCTGCAGCCATGCAATCCCACGAGTTCAATTTTCCTTTGGCAATTCAGCCCAAGTTCTAGCTGGCTGGCAGTTCACCAAAAATCACCTTGACCCTACTTTTTAGGGGAAGCAGAAGCATCATGCACAGTTTTGGAAAGTTATTCCCATTGGCAGAAACTCTTACTTTTCTCTTAATTTTCCTGTGCTCTCCCTCCTCTTTGCAAAGACTAAACTGCCTGGTAAAACCCCAAGTACTTTAGACTGAGCAAAGAAATGGTGTGTTACAGTTTTGATTCCCTCCTCTCAATGTGAAAGCCTACATTTCCCCAAAGCACAAAATGATAAACAAAGCATGAATTATAAACATGGAAGAGGAGGAGATAATGGTAAGATATCTTTGGTGTGCATCCTTCTCCAGATGAAAGAAGCACTATGGAAGTTACCTTGCATGCTGTTTCCTGCAATCCAGCATTGGAAAGAGTGAGGACAACTGGGTTGTATTGAAACAGGTTCTGGGCCTTGAGGAGAAAAAAGGGGTATAGAATTCCAGAATTATAAAAGCAGAAAACTTAAGAGACCTAGAGATGTAAGTAGCGATAGATTTTGTAGGATTCCAAATCATGATCCAGATACTCCATCAACTAACCAGCTTCTCCTACCTTGGCACCCTCTCGGTGGACCAGCTTTCAGTGCCAAACATCCCCAAGAATCAAAGGCAAAAGAAAGCAAACCAAGGCTGTGCTCATAGTACCACTGTTCATTATGAGTTCTATAAAAATAATAAAGGTGGGATATAAAAAAAATAAAATAAAAATTCTGGGTTTGAGAAGGACTGCGAATAGTCCTATGTTAATACACTTTAGCTGACTGTGTTCAGCAGCTCAGCAGTTCAAATCTCACCGGCTCAAGGTTGACTCAGCCTTCCATCCTTCCGGGGTAGGTAAAATGAGGACCCAGATTGTTGGGGGCAATGTAAATATATATATACATTGCTTACTGGTGTACACCGCTTAGAGAGTGCTTGCACTTAAAGCGGTATATAAGTCTCATAAATAAATAAATAAATAAAGTCTGATGATCTCCTTCCAAACAAATCCACACAGGATTGTGCCATTAGAAATCTGGGAAAAACTGAGGAGAATTTGATATTCATTCATCCATTAATTTCATTTCATTTCATTTTCTATAGCTGCCCATCTTGTCAATGACTTTGGACAGCTTAAAGGAGTCCCTGTGGATTTTGCTCCATTAGCCATTGCTGATTCTAAGGGGTGGTACTCATCTCTGTTTCCGGGCCATTGAGCCAGTGCTGTCCAAAAACATTTCTAAGTTCATGTGGCCAGCACTGTTACCTTCCCCACCAAAGTGGTACCTGTTTTTATCCGAGCAACTTAAGAAGTCATAAAATATATTATAATTGTACAAAAACAGTTTAAAACAATATGGGATCATTTCTTGATCGCAAACAGAATTTTCAATCAGGGCTACTTTCCATTTAGGCTTCTAAATTGTCATAGAAATCTTACCTTCTTACTCTTTCAGTGTTATATTCTAAAAGAAAGATGCATCTTGTGTTGTATGCTGATCTTTGTACAGTCCCTCACTCTCAATGGCACTGACTCTGAATTTTAGTACTGACCTTTCTAAGGACAGCTGTGACAAAATTATTGCCATTTCTCATTGAACTGTGCATGAAAAATGTTCGTGGAAAGGATTATGCTTTTTTTTAAAAAAAAAAGTTTTTTGTTTTATGGAAAAAAAAGAATAGAGAATCATGTTGCTGACCTTTCTTTAGTCTTAATGAGGTATTTTCAGAGCAGGAAAATAATCATGACAAAAAGAGGATGTCTACTTGTATTTGGCTGCAGGGTGATTTCATTGTAGAAGATTTGATAGATTTCATATATTAGAGCAACACAAATATGTCTGTGGAGAATTCCATTATGCTCAACGATATATACAGTACATTAAATCATAGCAGCTAATCTAAAAACAAAAGGCTAAGCCTGATTAGTATTTAAATGTAAGACTACCTGAAAATATCTAGATCAGACAGGAAATCAAAAGACATATTGGAGGAAGGCAATCACAAGCTACTTATTTACTGCTGCTAAGAAAGGTATTAAAGATTTATCGTTTTCCTTCCTCAGTATGGGGAATGATATGAATGCATTGGATAATTTTTTTATCAACACTTTGTCTTCTTTTGTTGACTCGCTTTGTTTTTCATTTCCATTTTATTGGATCTTATTGCTATTTATTGATAATGTATGCCCACCTAAGTCAGGTGCCAAGGGGTGGCTATAAGAATCAAATAAATAAATCAACCAGCACAAACATGTCTTTGTAGTCACCAAGAGTGAAGCTCAACTCAAGGATATTTTATTTAAGTATACTAAATAGCAGAGCTCGGTGCTGGAGGAATACTGCGTTGATATTATCACCCCTTGGTTGAAATTGAATTTATTTAACGCTGAGATTGATCTAAGTGCTGACACAGAAATGGGTGATTCAATTTTGAATTAAGGTATTCAATTTTATGTCAATAGCATCATTTTCCAGAAATGTGTTACACACCATTTTCCGTGTCCATGAAAAAAAAAGAGTTTAAGTTTGCTTGAAAGTTAGAATCAAGTCACGACTGCTGCTACGTCATGTCCAGGTGCTCATCCTTAGCATTCATAGTTAATATTATATATTTTGTTCTCTTCTCAATACCCAGCCCCTACAAAAGCTCACAGAAACCATGCCTGGTCAAAATCTTTACAAAATCATGAAATCCTGAATGCTCAAACCAAATTGCATTTTAATCATGCCATCTTCAAGGGAGATGTTGGATTAATTTATAAGCAAAAGTTAATACTAACTGGGAATGCTGGGAATGAGATAGATAGATAGATAGATAGATAGATAGATAGATAGATAGATAGATAGATAGATAGATAGATAGATAGATAGATAGATAGATATAGATATAGATATAGATATAGATATAGATATAGATATAGATATAGATATAGATATAGAATTCCCAGCATGGAATTAAGCATACTGTCTCCCACTTCAATTCATAGTAAGATCCCAAAATCTTAGTAATTTGTATTTTTCAAAGAAAGAAATATTGGTTGATTTCATCATCTGCATTAAACACATTCAAGAGGACTTGCACAACCGTCTGTTTAAAAGAGTTTCATCTGACACCTTTAATTAGATTTGTGGCAGTCACTCCACTCCTATGTAATAATCAAAATGATTATTAGCATTTAACTACTTAGGAAAAAACCGGTAAATGTAGTAAAGTGTGTGTTTAAAAAGCCAAAGGTCAGGTAGTGAATTAAAGGCAAAGTTCATATACTAAGGAGAATGTCTAAGGCAGCACAAGATTGAACTCTAGTGGTTCCTTTTAAACACTGCAAACAGCTTTGAGCATTGTCTCCAACAACAGATATTCCAGCTCTTGAGGAACACATCAGGCTAGTAGTCAAAATGTTTGTGGAGAGGAGTAACATATGTTTTCCAAAATAAAGGTAATGAAAGAGAGGTTTTCTAGTGCTAGACAGAAATCCTCTCATTCAGAAATCAAAATCAAAGAAGCCTCTGTTCCATTTGGGCCCTGTTGTCTTCCTTTGTTCTCTCCAGGTGATCAAAAAACAATATTTTCCCCTTGCATGCATATTAGATTAATAGCTAGCAGGGTTCTTTAATTTCTCATCCCCAATTTTATTGACTCGGCTTGAATTAAATAAAGGCACGCCCTTATTTACAGCTTTCAAGCTTGTGATTTATTTATTTTATTGATATCATTTTCCCAAGAGCTATAGCTAGCTTATACTGGTATTAGGGATGTCTGCAGAATGTGGTTAAAAAAATAAATCCAAAATGGCAACCACAACAGTGCAATCAAACCGAATGATACACATAAATGAAGCAGTGGAGACATTTTGAGCTCAATGGCCAAGGTCTACTTTTCCTAGCAGCCCAGTCAGCCAGTCTCATTTGCCTATGACTTGGCCAAACGTAAGCTACAAGTATACTAATTCTAGGCCATGGGCCTATAGTATATTATACTAGGCCACAGCCCTAGCATAACAGCCAGGTTTACAGGGCTCATTTGAATGTGAGGGTAGGGGAAAATGGGTATCTTGGAAGAGATGCTATTCCAGAGACCAGGTGCTACAACAGAGAACGCCCACTTCTGGAGTCCTATCAGATGTCACAACAAGATCAAAGCTGACAACTATGTTAGATCAAATACAGGAATACAGGGGACAGATGGTCCACAGATAGCCATAGATACCCCAATGCCATGTAAGGATTTATAAGTGATAACCATCACCTTGAATTGTACATGGAAGCATACCAGTATGGCATATCTATAATATACCTATAATAGTATAAATACAAAGATGGTTAAGGGGACTGGAGGCTAAAAAATACAAAGAACAGTTGCAGGAATTGGGTATGTCTAGTTAAATGAAAATAAGAACTAGAAGTGACATGATATCAGTGTTCCAATATTTAAGTGGTTGCCACAAAAAAGAGGGAGTCAACCTATTTTCCAAAGCACCTGAAGGCAGGACAAGAAGCAATGGATGGAAACCAATCAAGGAGAGAAGCAACCTAGAACTAGGGAGAATTTTCCTGACAGAACAATTAATCAATGGAACAACTTGCATCCAGAAGTTGTGAACACTCCAACACTGGAGGTTTTAAGAAGAGATAGGACAACCATTTGTCTGAAATTGTATAGGGCAGAGGCTCTCAACTTTTTGGGCACCAGGGACTGGTTCTGTGGAGAAAAATTATTCCACGGACTGGAGGGAGCGTGGTTTCATGTGCTGCCTGCATCTAGCAGACGGGGCTTCACTTGTTTGCGCGGCTTGGTTGCTAGTAAGCCACGGCCTGGTGCTGGTCCATGGACTGGGGTTTGGGGACTCCTGGTATAGGGTTTCCTGCTGGAACAGGGAGTTGGGCTAGAAAACCTCCAAGATCCCTTCCAACTCTATTATTCTGTTAGTATGCCTTAACATGCCTGTGATACCACATTCTGTATCAGCTGTAGCTTCTGAATAGTGTTCAAGGGGAGTCCTTTGCAGAATATGTTTCACCAATTTCAATGCAACATGATATGTTGGATTGATATGAAATCTGGAGGGCTTCTCGGTACAGAAATGGCACAATTGGCACACAAGATGGAAAGGTTGCAAGAATGTACCCTTGTTATTTTAAAAAATTGGGTACGGTGGCTATCTGTGTGATCCAGTAGTAAGAAAATTGGGGTTTTGCTCTGTTCCTTGAATACCAGTTGTAATAAAAAAGCTAACATTTTATTCTAGTGTAGTCTAATATTGAAACTCATAAAGAACATCAGCATGCTATTTCTTTGATGCTTGCATAACAGCTGTTGCTTTCTTTGAAGTCTCTTACCCAATACTTGCCCAGGTTCTGTTCCGTTAGCACTCAGAAACATTTGCATAAAGAAGGGGGGGGAAGATTGATGTATACATTATCAAGAATATTCCACTTCTTAGACTGGGTGTGGTACGTGAGTGTACACATATGGATTGCATTTTTATTTAGGTCAGGCCATTATGTTATAATGCAACAAATGTAGGAGCCTCAGTAATATTCTAGTACTGACAGAATCACCCCTATACAAATTGCACAACTCCTGGGAAGCCATTTATAAGCTACAGCTGGCAACCACTTAGAAAAAAAAATCAGATACTCTACTTGAACAGCATGTATACATTAGATGGTGAAGTTTCTTCACATGAGGGAGATAAACATCATTTGCCAGTATACCTTCACCTCAGCAAGCCCTAAGATTTAGAACTACAAGAGGTTTAAACCCCCTATAGGGAAACTATGTATTTACTTTCTTTGAGATTATTTTGAAATGCTTTGTTTTCCTGTTACAGATTGTATCTGATTCTGATTTTTCATTCTATACAAATACATCTATTTTCCGGTCACGTCAGATGTGATGAGTACTCAGTGAGTATCCTAGGAGTAATTAAACATTACAAAGCATGGAAAGAAATCTCCAATAAAAAAGAAAGCTTGCAGGAATATATTTATAAGAGAGTTTAATTTGAACAAGGACTCTCAATACTCAGAATTAATTTTGAATATTACAAAAATATACCAAACAGTTAAAAATAATGACAATATCAGCAAATGTGTAGGGAATACATTTTCCTGCTTTGGGATAAGAAGACAAATTCAAAAACTAAGGGCAGATCTTGCAAATTTTAAGCCAAGTGAGATTCTAACTATTATTATTCCTCATGGCAAAAATATTTCATAAAATTCAGCTTCTATGTTAATATCATAACAAAAACCTCCATAATAATAAAAACCATAGTTGCATTAAAAGTATATTTCATTTGTAATAACAATGTTTATAATTTGTAAAGTTACATAAAACTGTTCTGGAAAAAACTCAGTGGAATGTATATTTTGCAGACAAGATTTACTATAAAACATATAATGGAGTTTGTTTTAGTCATACTATAATAATAGGACAAATTGTATTAACCAACTAGAACTATGTGCTATTCCTCACTTGTACCTACAAGTGATAGAATATTAATCTTAGGTGGTGAAGGAAAAACACCAGCCTTCTCATAAGTAAGCCACGGTTTCTGATTGTAAGTCCTCAGGCTAAGCTTGGCTAAATTGGCTAAGCTTAAAGGCTGCTCTGCTGAAAGGCCAGATGTGGGGCTGGAGAAACAGACTGAGTAAAATGATAAATATCAGAATTTAACAAAGCTTGCAGAGGAGGTACTGGAAATTCTCTTACTGAAGCCTGTATAAACAGACTTTTCCATCTGTCCTTATACCTGGTTGGGACCCAATTTGTCAGGCACTAAATATAACTGGTTCCTTTTAATGCAGCGTTTCTCAATTTTGGCAACTTTAAGCTGGGTAGACTTCAATTCCCAGAATTCCCCAGCCAGCATTATTGGCTCAGGGAATTTTTGAAGTCCATCCAGCTTATAATTGTCAAGGTTGACAAACACTGCTCTATTGGACTTCCTTATCAGAGTTAAGGAAGGGGCCAGTCTTCCCGAGTGGGGAATTACCTGTTTGCTGAGGATGGGGGGTACCCATTTAATCTGCCAGTGGAAAGGAGTATAACAAGTCTACAGCTACTGCTACCTATCCCATTTGTCTCCCTTGCTTTGAATGTTTTGTTTGAGAATTTTTCTTTAGTATGCTTGGCTTGGATTGTTGACACACCAAAGAGTGAAGAAAGAGAAGAAGAACAAACTGCAGCAGGTTTTCTACATCTTTGGAGTCCAGTGTTTGTTTGCTGGCTCTCATGAGTCAGCTATCTGTCTACAAAGAATTTCGCCACATCTTGATAATCATTTTTTTTTCTGCCATGTCCTCATAATGTTGACTTGGTCTCTGTCCCAGGCCACACCTTTCTTAAGACTTAGGGCCACTTGTGCTATACAGGACATGGAGCAACAATTGTTCTCCAACAATTTTGATCTGCTGATCTTGTTTTTTAACAGGGATGAATTGCTAGCCCAACACCCAATCTTGCTCTTTCCTGGTCTGAGTATAGGGCTGGCAATGACAGAGACCATACCTGAAGCAACTTTAAGTCATCCTTTAAAGATTCTAGCTTTAGTAGAATGGAGAAAAATAAATTTTACTTTGAACAGAGAAGATTTTATCATGGTTATATCAATCCAGTATTAATTGTTAATTCTCTTATATTGCTAAAGAAGCTACTGGATCTTTTTTTTTCATATTTGGTGGCAATGTTGTAAATTTCAACATTTCTGGAAAATAAGTTGTACTAGAATGAAACAAAATTTAAAAGCTGAATTCCCATTTTAAACTGAAGTAGTCTTATTAAAGCTTACTAAAACATATATTCCCCCTAGCTATACTGAATTAACTTTTATATATTAGGCAAGGTTATTATGTTTCTTATTGAAAAGGCTGTCTAATTCCTTATTAACCAACATGAGGGAGTATGCTTCAACGTCCAAAATAATTTTAAATCTGACAAAAATTTAATTGAAATAAGACACCAATTCTGGACTAACTCAATATAATATCCAAAATTTGAATTTTTCTATATATACAGTCAATATTTCAGTCCTATGGGATATTTAAAGTAAAACAGATTTTTAGTTTTGATTGAATATATTGTAATTTATGATTTTATTTTATTTATACTTGATCATTGTTATTAATTATTCTTGGTTAAAGCTTAATTATGATTTTAGTCATTTTAAAATGATATATTCACTCATTCAAAATTCATTTACACCAGGAAACTACCATTTCTTTGATATTTTTAGGTCCCTTGTTCATTTTGCTTTACTCTTTTCATTCTCTTTGTGTTTGTTTTTATGTATATTTTTTCTCAAAAGCTTAATAAAATAAGTAGAAAAAAATTAAGATTATAGCTTCAAAAAGCTTTCTCTCTTCTTCCAACTCAGTTTTTGTGGTGGATTTGATCTGCAGGCTTCACTGATTCTTTGGCGGCTGATGCAGTCAGGGGTCAGACTCTGCCCAGCTTTTAATGGCCACAGCCCTCCACTAACATTTTGGCTTGCAAAAAAGAAGGGATAACACTTATCTGTGTCATGCCATCTGGCATATTCCATAACACATAGCCTATCCTACATGAGCACCTTATAAATATCAGTATAAGATTTCTAGTTACAAATCTTACCTAGTTTCAAAAATAGACCATCTGACAGGTAGTAGGCATAGGTTATCAAGAGCAATGGAAAGCTTTTTGATTTGCCACTTCCAGTCCCTTAGCAGTTCACACTTGTTTGTTAGGTACCTTGTCAAATACATAAACCACCATTTTAAGCATCTGTCTACAATCATCTAACCCTGCTGCAGCTGTTAAGAAAGAGTGATGGTAGTTTCATCTCCACTGGCAGATGACGATTGGTAGGATGAAAAAGATGCTAGGAAAATCAACTAATCCCTTTCTTTAAAATGCCTCACAACAAATCAGTAAGAATAAAACCATCCACTGACTTAGTTGTAGCTGAAGAGAGATCAGCAGTAGGGGCTGCACAATTTATGTCACCTTTTTTTTCCAGTAAGCTGGAGGATTGATGGTTAGCACTTCAGCTATCTTGAGAAACAGCTGTGTAAAATATCTTATTAGGACAAAGAATCACTTGGAACTTTTACCTTTGCAGTTATCCAAATATGTCTTCTTTTAATTAGAAATAACAAGTTCTTTACAACAAATATCTTATTATAGAAATAGCAATAGCACTTATATACCACTTCACAGTGCTTTACAGCTCTAAGCGGTTTACAGATTCAGTATATTGCCCCCAACAACTTGGGTCTTTATTTTACTGACCTTGGAAGAAGGCTGAGTCAACCCTGAGCTGGTCAGAATTAAACTCCAGGCAGAGTTAGCCTGAAATACTACATTCTAACCACAGTACCACCACGGCTCCTATTATTATGGTTAGTGACACAGTCAGCCAGATGTTTACATTTAACTTGGCATTTTTGTTCACCGGTCATCATGTCATTCTTAAAGACTGGAATAGACAGATGTTGATGTTCAACACTATTAATGCTTTTGTCACAGGATGTAAGTTGTTCTGAGTCAAGTTGCTTTCTGCAATTGACTGGTGGTGCTTCCAACATTTTGGGATTGCAGCTAAGACACCTATTATTATTGGTACTATCTCTGCTTTATTTTGCGACAGTAGTTCTACTTCAATTTGCAGGTCTTTGTATTTTGTGATTTTCTCTATTTTTCTTTTATACTGCTGTCTTCAGGTACTGTAAGATCTACTATACAGTCTTTTTTATCTTTCTTTTCAACAGTTGTTAAATCTGGGGTGTTATGGGGAAGTTACTTGTCTGTCCCAGAGCATTTTAACTTCTTCGTTTTGTTATTTTTACTATTTTGTGGTCTTACCAGTTCTGGCTTGCAGGCAAATGGTATTGACTGATGATGCAAAGTAGAATCATATCATACATAGATGGCTAGGTATAAGATTCACTCCTTTGAGAAGTGAAAAATTGGGGGGGTCCCTTTTTTAATCTGCAGTTCCTGTATGCTTATTCCTTAAACCAGAGGTCCCCAACCTTTTGGGCACCAGGGACCGGTTACATGGAGATAAGTTTTTCTGTAAACCGGAGGGTGTGTGGTTTTGTGTGCTGCCTGCATCCCACAAATGAGGCTTTGCTAGTTTATGCGGACTGGTTGCTGGCATGTCACGGTCCAGTACCGGTCCACAGACCAGGGGTTGGGGACCCCTGCCCTAAACTATGTCGCTGATTTTGTGGCAACTATGGTTGATGGGGTCCTTGAAGAGTTTTAATTTTGCCAAACCCACCAGATAAAGTCAGAAGTAAAATGGCAAATGGTAAACTTAGTGCTTAGACATGAACATTTGATCTTTTTTTAGATAAGTGCATTATATTAAGTTTTTATAGGCTTTGATCTTTATGTGTTTGTTCAAATCAGTAGACTTATTAATATTCTCAAAAAGCAATTGGATATGTCTCTGAGTTCTCTGTTAGCAAGCACATCTCATTATTTTATTCTATGTATCTTCAAATACAAAGCAAATAAAAAATACCTTGAAAGAAAAATATTTTTTTTTACTTCTCTTGAGATTATTCTTATAGAAACTTTTTGCTCACGTGATATTTTTCACTGGAATGTTGAGGAGCAAATCATGGACTCCGCAGTGGAAAAAGTGCTGTGGGTATTTATTGCTGTGAGTTTTGTTAAAAAAAAATTGTATCTTCTATTATACAACAATTTTCTACTCTTCTATTTTTGCTAAATAGAAACAGGAGTACAGGTCAAAAATTCAAGTATAAATTACCCTAAAAAAAAATTCATCAGCTGGGACAGTTTTTTAGTCAAAACAAGATAAGATTTAAGTGGATTTAGATTTGCAGTTCTGTAAAGCCAGCTCTAAGAAATTGTCATGTATCCATATAAAATGTGACTAATTATTTTAAAATTTGATTTCATACTACAGATAGTCCTCAACTTACGACCATAATTGAGCCCAAAATTTCCTTTGCTAAGCAAGGCAGTTGTTAAGTGAGTCTTCCCCATTTCACAACTTATTTTGCCATGCTTGTTATAAGCAAATCACTATAGATTTTAAATGAATCATGCGGTTATTAATCTTTCAATTTGGCTTCCCCCATTGACTTGGCTTGTCAGAAGCTTCCTGGGAAGATTGCAAAAGTCAACCAAAGGACCCTGAGATGCTGCAACCACTGTAAATATATGCTGGTTACCAAGCAACCAAAATCTGATCACGTGACTATGGGGATGCGTGAGAACTGCTCATAAGTCACTTTTTTTCAGCGGTGTAACTCTGAATGGTCATTAAACAAATGGTTCTAAGTTGAGGACTACCTGTATATTTTTAATCATTTTAAGGAACAATTTTCCATTCAGAAAACTCTGAATTAGATTTAGGCTTCAGTTGGGATGCTTGCCCCATTCTTTAGTCCATTCTCATCACTCTTCAAAGGAGCTGTTTCATTAACATCTTGGATTTTTTCTACTGCTTTTAAGTTTCCTTCGTTACTTTTTGTCCTTGCAGGCTCATGATCTTTCTTTTCTCCGTCTTCCTGCATCCTTTTCTTCTCTTCTTTTGCAAGCATTCTGTAGTTATAGTAATTCATAATGAAGAGGAATATCCCAGCCAAGACCATCACTGCCCCACATTTAATGAACATGTATTTGTAGTCTCCAAAGGTGTCAATAAGAGTACCTATGAATGGAGAAATGACATTTTAATTATTAGTGACACTTACTGATCAAAATAGAATAAGACCATCATATGAGAGAGAAGCAACCTAGAACTGAGGAGAAATTTTCTGACAGTTAGAACAATTAATCAGTGGAACAACCTTCCTCCAGAAACAGTGAATGCTCCAACACTGGAAGTTTTTTTAAGAAGAGACTGGACAGCCATTTGTCCGAAATGGTATAGGGTTTCCTGCCTGAGCAGGGGGTTGGACTCGATGACCTCCAAGGTCCCTTCCAGCTTTACTATTATTATTATTATTATTATTATTATTATTATTATTATTATTATTATTATTATTCAATCATCGCACAGTCAGCCAGATGTTCAGACTGGATTTGGTATTTTGTCTACCTATCGAGTCCTTACCCAGGACCTGGGATAGGCAGATGTGGATGTTTGATGGTATTACAGATATCGTCGCAGGATGGAAGCAGTTCCTAATAAGGCTGCCTTTTGCAATTGACTAATAGCGAATTTGTCAATACCAATGGTGTTCAAGTGGTGCTCCAGTTGTTTTGGGATTGCACCCAAGGAGCCTATGACTATTGGTACTACCCTTGCTTGCTTTTGCCACAGTCTTTCTATTTCTATTTGTAGGTCTTTGTATTTTGTTATCTTCTCCAGTTCTTTCTCTTCTATTCTGCTGTCTCCAGGCACTGCCACGTCCACTATCCAGACTTTTTTGTCTTTCTTATCGACAATTGTTAAGTCTGGGGTGTTATGTTGCAGGTGCTTGTCTGTTTGAATTCTGAAGTCCCAGAGCAGTTTAATTTTATCATTTTCTATGACTTTCTCTATTTTATGATCCCACCAGTTTTTGCTTACAGGCAAATGATATTTTTTGCAGATCTTCCAATGCACCATTGTTGCTACTTTGTCATGCCGCTGCTTGTAATCAGTTTGTGCAATCTTCTTGCAACAGCTTACCAAGTGGTCCACTGTTTCTTCAGCTTCTTTGCATAGGCGGCACTTACTGTCTGTTGCTGTCTTCTCAATTTTGACTTTGTATGCATTTGTCCTTAAGGCTTGGTCTTGTGCAGCCAGAATTAGTCCCTCGGTCTCTTTCTTCAATTTTCCTGCTCTTAGCCATTGCCAGGTTTTATTATTATCTGCTTTCCCAGCTATTTTTTTTCATGTATTGGCCATGTAGTGCTTTGTCTTCCCATGCCTCTATTCTGTTCTTCATTTGGTCTTTCTTGAAGGCCAGTTTGGTCTCTCCAGTAGTTAGTAAGCCTTCCTGATATACTAATTTCAGTGCATCTTCATCATTGTTCTTCAGATATTCTTCCAAAGCCATTTTTTCTTCTTCAACCATCTGATGTACTTGTAGCATTCCACGCCCACCTATTTGCCTTGGTAGATAAAGTCTATCAATGTCACTGCGTGGATGAAGGGCATGATTCATTGTCATTATTTTTCTGGTCTGCCTATCCATTGCTTTTAGTTCTGCTTGAGTCCAGTCCACTATTCCAGCTGTTTTATTATTATTATTATTATATTCCAGGAAAATTTTGAATCTAGATTGCTAAAATGGTTAGAGAAAATGGTATCTACTCAATTCCACAATTAAGGATGGGCTTTCCTTAAAATAAGAAATATCAGCAAATCCTAGGCTAATTTTGAATCAATATTTTGCCACCTTCTTTGCTTGCAGTCCATGCATTTCATCCTCTGATTTAATGTGCAATCATGGGTTTCTTTGACAATTTTCTTGTCTTTGAGATACAATGCTTTTAAAAACCACCATGGTGATAATTTATTAAAAGTATGATACTTAATTATTCTAATGTCTAATCAAACAAACTACACATTTTGTAACAAAGATGAGATGCTTCCAGTTTGGTTGGATAAAAATACTGCACCAAGGAGCAACATAGCCCACATCCGTGCTTTAATATGGTGGCATTAGCAAAAACATCAAGCAGAGGCTAATTGCAGCTATTCTAGATTTCTGCTAATCAGGATGACCTTAAGATCTGCAAAATACATTTCAATGAGAGTTTTAATGAGAAGAGTACTGGAAAAATTAACAGTAGAAGAGTCTTTCCACCTCCTCCTTTGAGAATAAGAGAAAGTCATAAAACACACCAGGAAAAATTACTTAGTCCATTAAAGCAAAACCCAGTAGTAGGTTGTTAAATGCCAAAGAACCAATCAATTTGCCACTTATTAAATAGGGAGCAACACACTGAACTCATATTGCAAACTATTATAAAGCACTTTCTAGCCTCATTAACAATCTTCAGCAATTAGCCCTAATCTGCTTCTTAAAACTGCATGCTGAAGAAAACATGCATGCTGACCTCTCACTACAGTATAAGACAGGAAGAAAGAAGTGAAGTGCTCTGATTAAAAAAAAAGGATAATTGAATAATAAATATATTTTTCAAAGCCCTTGAAATCTGAGGTTCCTTTTCACTTATTTGACAATGGTCATCTGGTATAAATTGAAGTATCAACATCAGTATTTCAACTATTCTATATCACTTATACCACATGCATTTAAGGTTACAGCTTTTTGTCCAAAGCCATTTTAGTTCCACTACAGTCAACAGGGTTAAATCAAATTAAATCCTGTGGAGCAATTATTTTCTTAACAGCAAACAGCAATAGCTTAATGTAGATTGCAGTAATTTTGAACCTGCCACATATTGCCCTTAACTTCCTGGATTCATAAATACTTTTCTTCTAGAATAGAAACAACAGATACATCCCGTATCTAATAATTGTGTAAGGATTTAAAATCTAGCTAAATCATCCTAAAACAAATCAAAAGGAAAATGGGCACATGAAAGCTGTTAAATAGTGGATTCTCTCTTGCTGACAGTTTTCAGATAAGGATGGCTATTGGGGATGGATTAGTGGATATCTACATAAGTAGATCTGTAACTCAAACATTCTATAATTTTAAAGTGATGCTGTTACCAGCAGTGATCTCCAAAACTTTATTAAGAAAATCAAACATTTGTATTTTACCTGGCTACATCTATTTTGCCTTATCTTAGCAACATCGTCTGATAAAGATTTCAAATGTTTTATGAAATTGCTAAACATGTATTATAATAATTATATTTCTTCAGGATGTGAATAGTATTATTGTGAATATTCACATATTTATTTGAAAGCCACCCAGATTTGCCTTATCAGTGATATGGGAGGCATATACACGTAATCAATAAAAATAAATGAACTATAAAAATCTGAATGATTGCTAGGTCATGAATAATTAGAACTATCCATATATTTTAATGTCATCCAATGTTCATCTGGGTTTTTCCATTTTAGATATGGAAGCACTACTTCCAGGATAGCGGGTGAAATTATTGATTGTATTTAATTTTCTCTTTTTCTCCAAGAACCCAAGACAACTTACATGAGAATCTCTTTTCATTTTATCTCTCCAATAGCAACCTTGTTAGATTTTTTTGGGCTCAAGGAGAATGGCTGGCTGAAGACCTTAAACATACTTCCATGATGGTGAACTATGTCTGCTCAGTCCTAATCTAATACCTTAGCTATCATGAAGACAGGTTTTAATCTTATGACTGCTGTTTGTTTGTGTATTTTGTATGTTTAATTTTATATTAAGGACAATTAACCACTGAGCAGTACAGAAATATAATGAACTGAGATCCTTTTTATAAATTTACTAAAAGAAATTACATGAATATATTATGTTAATCTTTATCCAAAATCTAGCCAGCCAAGAAATTTGTGGTTTTGTAAGGCACAGAACATTTAGTTAGCAAGGTTCATCTAGACTGATTTTTAAGCAGCCTTTGGATAGTTTTAACAGTTTAGTTCTGCAACATCCATTTTAATGAACAGAAAATTTCAAGGGACTGAATTTTCTTGTCGGGTGATAATTTTATTTCTTCAGGCATACTCCTGATGAACCTAGTTTAAATGAAAATTGAAAACTTCGGTGAATGTGGAATTGAGCAGGGCAGTGAAGAATCAAGAAATCAGATTTTAAGAGTGGGAGGGGAAAGCATTAATATCTGATGCTTCTTCCTTGAAATTAAAAGTAATGATTTTCATTATTGAGCAGACTAATGGAAAGAAGAGTATAAATGTTCTTACCCCCAATAGGTGGCCCAAGTAATATGGTGCAACATTCCACTATGGTAACTAGTCCTACGGCACTTGTGAAACGGCTGGCACCAACAAGATCCATGAGCGTTTCGAACAGCATTGCACACACCATACCAAAGGCCAGGCCAAAGAAGATAGAATAAATCACTAGGCCCACATAACTTGTTGCCAGTGGGCACAGCAGGTGGCAAACACCATTAAAAGCAATGGAGAAGCTGAAAAAATACTGAATTTTTGGCCTCACCCATTTGCTATTTGCAATGAGCCCTGTAGCTGGCCTGGCTATCATGTCAACTATTGCTAGAATGGAAAGGAGAAAAGCTGCTGAATATTCATCAATCCCACGGTGCTTTGCATAAGGAGCCAAAAAGACAATCGGTGCAAAAAATCCTAAAAACATCAGCACGTTCCCTATCAGATAGATCAGGAAGCCTCTGTGCTTAAAAAGCGATAAATCCAGGAACTTGTTGAAGTTTTCACAACAATCTCTGTCTTCCTTTGTTTCCATATCCTTATCCCCCATTTCGGCAATGCCTCCATCTGGTTTTTCACTTATAGTTTCTTTTGTGTCTTTATTTTTTTGCCTCTCAGATGTTGGTCCAATTGGTCTGAAGAGAGCTCCAGCCACGCAGCAGTTCAGCAGGATTGCCCCAAGAATAAAAAAGCTCCCCCTCCATCCAAAAGTGTCAAAAAGAAACTGGTTCAAGGGTGCAAGGGTGCAAAGCATGACGGGACTTCCTGCCATGGCAAGTCCATTTGCAAGGGGACGTCTTTTCAGGAAATACTTCCCAATGATGATTACTGAAGGCTGGAGGTTCAGGGCAAGACCGAGTCCTGTGGTGAGAGAATAAGAAAGAGGTATGTTACTTCATTAGATTAAAAATGCATGTTCTGTTATTATTGAGACTAACATGAGCCAGCAATGTGCTGTAGCTGCCAAAAAAGCCAACACGGTGCTAGGCTGCATTAACAGAGGGATAGAATCAAGATCACATGAAATGTTAATATTACTTTACAATGCCTTGGTAAGGCCACACTTGGAATACTGCATCCAGTTTTGGTCACCACAATGTAAGAAAGATGTTGAGACTCTAGAAAGAGTGAAGAGAAAAGTAACAAAGATGATCACGGGACTGGAGGCTAAAACATATAAGGAACGGTTGATGGAATTAGGTATATCTAGTTTAATGAAGAGAAAGACAAGGGGTGACATGATAGCAGTGTTCCAATATCTCAGTGGTTGCCACAAAGAAGAGGGAGTCAAGCTATTCTCCAAAGCACCTGAAGGCAGGACAAGAAGCAATGGATGGAAACTAACTAAAGAGAGAAGCAACCTAGAACTAAGGAGAAATTTCCTAATAGTTAGAACAATTAATCAGTGGAACAACCTGCCTCCAGAAGCTGTAAATGCTCCAACACTGGAAGTCTTTAAGAAGAGATTGGAGAGCCATTTGTCTGAAATGGTATAGGGCAGTGGTTCTCAACCTTTTTAATGCTGCTACCCCCAACCGGTCGTAAGTCGAGGACTACTCAACCGCTCGTAAGTCGAGGACTACTCAACTGGTGCAGCACCGTTTGCAGAATGGGACTTTTGGCGAGCTCAGCAGGGCAAAGACAACCTGGACAATTCCTATTGGCTTTTGAAAGCCAATAGAATTAGACTCTATTCAAGAGAGTCTATTCTATTGGCTTTCAAAAGCCAATAGAATAAAAGGGAGTAGCACAGCTAAGGAAAAGGGGGGAAAAATGGCAGACTGTGTTGTTTGGCGACCCCCGTGAAATGGTCATTCGACTCCAAATGGGGTCCCGACCCACAGGTTGAGAACCACTGGTATAGGGTTTCCTGCCTGAGCAGGAGGTTGGATTAGATGACCTCCAAGCTCTCTTCCAACTTTTTATTATTATTATTGTTGTTGTTGTTGTTGTTGTTGTTGTTTAAGTGCATCCCAAACAATTCTGTGGCAGGAGTATATTACTAAATCTACTTTGTCCTAACTCAAGATTCCTTAATTTAGTGGTCTACATTATGGACTGAAATTATAGATTGCAAAAGTCCACTCAGCATTGCCAGGTCTGGGAAGGCCATTCCATTTACAAGTCATATATTTCTAAAAATCATCTGCATGAAAACGGATGTGCAGATTTATTTTTAATAAAGTTTTCAGAAGGAAACAATAGGTTTGCTAGCAAAATCTCTAACAAGAGTCTTTACACAGAGGCTGTATTCTGGACAGCCCTATTTGAACAGTAAACTGTTGTGAAAAGGCATTATTTTAAAGCCATGACAAGAGCCAGAAATACATATAAGCAGATGAACATTTTATAGGAGAAGGTTTGTGACTGTGCTTTGAAAACAAAGCAAATCGAATCTATTTTCTGGGTCTGTTATAAATCATGACCAGCATGTGAAATAAAGAGGTCTGGCAGCTATTCTTGCTCTTTATACATTTCTGAACTTGTTCTGAAAAAAGTAAATACTGTTATAGGGGATTTTGAGGACATAGGAGTCAGGAAATTAAACAGGTTTTAGAACTTCTTTTAAATGAGAATAGTCAGTTCTTGATTCCACTTGGTGCTTTGGTGCCACTGAGTACTAGGGGTTATTTTTTTATTTTACATTTATACTGCTTCTTTTCTAGGAAGAGCCCAAAATTACATGCCAATAAGGACAAGAAGCTGATGAAGAGAATGATGAAAACCATCAAAATATGCTACTGGAGAAAGTGATCTTCATCAGCACAAGATTCACTTCCCTCCTTCCAAGGTCAGTAAAATGAGAGCTCAGATTGTTGGGGACAATATGCCGACTCTGTGAACCATTTAGAGAGTTTTGTAAAGCACTATGAAGCAGTATATACAGTAGTGGCCAAAATTGTGGAAACCTTTTGGAAAAAGTGTATTTTTGAGGTTTGATGGCTAACAACACCACTTTTTTTGGAGTAGTACCATAAAATTATGTATCAATGGAAAGATAATTTAATCAAGAATGTAATGCAACAAAATTTGTTCAATTATCTGTACTGTATTCTATGAAAGGTTATAGCCAAATAACCAGAAAAAGGAAGCACAACTTGCTTAGGTTGATATCTGGTAGCTTTCCTTCATCTGATTGTAGCCAATGAGCATGAGTGTTTAGAGAGCCAATTAGGTGTCATCTTGTTTTGGCAATGAGCCAATCAGATCACAGTAGGATTCAGTTATTGATGTCATGTATTGAAACTGAGAGGAGGACATTTGTCAGTGTGTTATATGATCGCTATCAAGTTGGTTGGGGTTTTTTTTGTGTTCTTTCATTTAGTGAGCTTGTAAAACGTAATAAAATTAAAGTAATGGTACAAAGAGTTGACTGGTTGCCCAGAAAGCGATGTAAAATAGTATTATTAAGTGAACAAGGCTATAGTTATAAAGAAATTAGAAGAAAAATGGGTGGAAACTTAACCAAAGGTGACATTTCTACTGTACACTTTTCCCAAAAGGTTTCCACAATTTTGGCCACTACTGTAGTCTAAGTGCTATTGCTACAGAAAAGAAAAAGAAAGAAAATTACCTGTGATGAATCCAGCACAAATGTATAGTTGAAAAATGCTGGTACAGAATGCTGCTGAAACCATTCCTACGCCACATAATAGCCCTCCAAATATGACGACCGGCCGGCTACCAAAACGATTCACCAAAATACTGCTAAGGGGACCTAAAAAATGAAGGGAGGGGGAGGAGGGAATGAATCATTTTCATAAATATGTCTCTGATGTCACATACTTTAAACATCAATATGGGTTGAATTATTCTTGAAATCAGAATAAGGATTAATTAAGGGGTAGGAATGACTCCCAGCTATGTAGGAGAAGAAAGATGCTTGTACAAAGTCTGTCAAGTCTGCCATTCTTGGAAGCATTTGTTTATGTAGCCGGCTAATTCAATCACTAGTCATAGCATTTGAAAAGAGAAGCTAATATTTGACATAGGGGCATCAAGCAAGAAATTGGAGGGAAGAGAGAGCAGAGGGAAAACAGGAAAACAAAGCTTGCTTAGCAGTATCATTATCATATGATGCACAACTACATGCAGTGACACAGAAAGATCAGAGCAGATTGTAGCGTCTGATGGTGGCGTCTGATTGTAGCGTCTGATGGTGGTATCAAGAGAAGAGAAAAGAGAGGAAGAGAGAAAAGGAGAAAGAAAGGGGGAGGGGGAGGGAGGGAGGGAGAGAGAGGGGGGGGAGAGAAGAGTTCCTACTATTGGATGAGAGATTACTAGGAAATAAATTGGAAAAATAACTAAGAAGGCAAAAGCAAGCCACTTTTATATTTCTGTCCAAAAAACTTACCAGAAGGGAGTCAAACTTAATTTGAGAAAAAAAAACCTTCTTTTTCTTAAATGCAGAAAGAGCATAATCACCCAGTATTTTTCATAGGTTCGTGACACTCATTCTTTCTATTTCAAATGCAGTCAGAGCTTGTCTTTCCTTTTGTAGGCCAGAACAGGATACATTGGTAAAGACATGAATGCAGTGTTGACTTTTTTTTCATTAGGGCTCTGTATATAGGCTGCAAAACTCTAGATCAAGGGTAGGCAACCTTGTCCACGAGTCATAAAAGAGCCAAGGTTGCCTACCCCTGCTCTAGATGATTATAAATGTTAATAGATTATTTCTTTTCTGACAGCTAGTGACTGTCAGATCTGATAGCCATAGCAGAATATTGGTCAGATCTGATAGCCATAACAGAGTATGGACCAGAAGTTAATGCAAAATAAAAAAAAATAACATGGGAACTATCATAATTCACTAGAGAAGCACAAGTATGTTTTATCACAAAGATAATACAATGTTTAGCACTATATTGTTAGATGCATTAGTCTATCAAAATGAAAACAACAGACATTCTGGGAGTTGAAGTCCACATGCCTTAAAATTGTCAAGTTTGGGAAACACTGGGGTACATGATCTTACTTCCCCTCTTAGCAGCTTCTGATACTATTGACCATGATATCCTTCTAGATCAATTCAGAGGGTTAGGAGTGGAAGGCAAGTTATTCTGCTGGTTAACTTCCTTTCTTCAGGGTCTAACCCTAATCCTGATAGTAATGATTGGGGAGGAGAGAGATCCATCCTCACCTTTACAGGGTTTGGCACTTTCTCGTGAAATTATGATTTATGGCTATGTTTATTAGGGAAAAAAATAGATAATAGAAAAAATAAATAATTTTGTAGCCATAGTTACATTTGCTACAAAACTAAGATAATTTTGTAATTATATTTACTTCAAAGGAAATTGGAATCTATTTTCTATTTTTTTATTCTTTCTTTTTGTCTTATTTTCTCTTTCCCTTTTCTTTAGTTCTGTTAAGGTTTATTTTTTTCAAAACCCTTAATAAAAACATTAAATTTTATATTTAAAAAAAATAAAAGAAAGATCTGAAGGACCAAGTTATGGATAGATCATGGACAGAATTTATGTGGTTGCTAATAGTTTGACCCTGAATTGATGGCAAATAATAATCAGACCAACAAAAAACAGAACAGCCTACAATGTTCATCCAGTTCAGGGGTAGGCAACCTTGGCTCTTTTATGACTCGTGGACTTCAACTCCCAGAATTCCTGAATTCTGGGAGTTGAAGTCCACGAGTCATAAAAGAGCCAAGGTTGCCTACCCCTGATCCAGTTCAAGGACTGGAGGAGTAAACATTCATGAAGCCATGAGAAAAAGCCTTTTTAGATTTTTATTTCTAAACTCTATATATAGTCTACCAACTGAAAGAATATATTTCAAATATCTGATAATGATTTCAGGCTTAAGTGGATGAAAGGCACTGTACAATTCTTTATTTTTAATTGTTACTTTATTCTTATAATTCTGTATAAGAGAACTGATACTCTCTGACAATATTTGGGATTGTCCTTCACTGATTAGTCTCTGTGAAGCGTCCCCTTGCTTTTTTATGAAAGGCTTTAAATTACAGAGGTTCTCAACCTTGGCAACTTTAAGACTTGTGGACTTCAACTCCCAGAATTCCTCAGCCAGCAAAGCTGAGTTGACGTCCACAAGTCTTAAAGTTGCCAAGGTTGAGAACCCTTGCTTTAAAAGGTGTTTAAATGTCTGCTTCTTAATTAAGAAAGCAAGGTGAGAATGAAAGCAGAAGAAACAGCTGGCAAGGATCTTTTGGTATACTCATAAAGCTGCTCTTTACTTATCTTGACCTTGCTGAGGAAGTGATGGTTGTGTTGATAGATTCCCATGAAACATTTCAGAACCTGAGGAAGTAGCCTCAGAGGTCCAGTCAACAGCTGCTGAAAGTTTTATCAATATGGCCTGCAGCTTTTAAAACATGGGATGAAGGGAAGCCACTGGAGAACAATAATTACTAGTTGCTATGTGGAGTCAAACAAACAAATGCCTGGCTCTTTATAATAGGGAGCTTGGAAGACTCTGAATTGACCCTTTTATCTATTAAGGACAGCTGTCTACTTGACCAGCCAAATGCAAGGTTTTAAGAACAAATATTTCAGTGATCAAATTAGACCAATTATTTTCTTTTAGCCTCCAACCCAAGTCAGAAAAACAATTATTTATGCAACTTTGGCAATCTTTCAAATGCTGCCCGTTATGCTCTACATATTTTATGCATAGTCTCTCTGTAAACAAAAGAGTTAGTGAAAAACCCCAGAAAATAAAAAACAGGCTTCTGATTTTTGTGCTGCAATTAAATTATGAACCAGAAAGTACCAAGATGAAACACAGTCTAGTGACAGACTTCACAATTTTTGTATGAACTCTTTTATATGAATACAACAGGGGCTCAAATATACACCAACCTCATTTTAGACTAATACATTACATGAACCCAGCTCATGTGATTTGGGTTTGAATAAACCAAAGTTAATAAGGGTGTTACAAAAACTAAAATGTTGGGAGAAGCAGATGAATAGAACAACCAAAGTTTGACCACAGAAAATAATGTGTACGTGTAAGAAAGTGAACAAATAAAGATGTCAATTTTGACATCAGACAAGGGTGTTACCTGCCATGTAACAAGGAACATTTGACTTAGTAACCTAATGTTCAACAAATGGATAGCTGATAAATTACATTTGTCAAAGAATGTAAAGGAAGATGGAATAGGTCAAAAAATCCTATTACATGGACACCACTATGTATACAGGGCACTCTTCTCTTTCCCAGTCCCTGTACATCACTTGATCAGAGTACAGTGAGGCAACTGAATACAAATGTGTGAGTAATGCTTACACAATTGTAAACTTTTATAGGTGTATAAAAAGTAGGAATAGGCAACGCTATGGCTTCTATTCCTTCCTTCCTTCTATTCTCTTCCTTTCTAAACATGTTGCAGGAAGAGAGTATTCCCACAAATGTGGAGGAACTGAATATATCTACGTGGATGGCAGTCACTGCTGCCTGGAACTCTTAGGGTATGTGTGAGAAGGTCTATTGATAGCAATCCAGTTGAACTTCACCCACTTTATTTTTACATACCTTTGTCCCATAACATCATATAACAAGCCAAAGGGGACAACGCTTGGGGAAAAAAAAATCAACATACAAGCAGGCATGTTCCACCTTGGAAAACAATCTCAAATTGACAATAATTTTGTTTTATTAATAGCATCCTAGAACAGTGGTGGCAAACCTATGGCACGGGTGCCAGAGGCGGCACTCAGAGCCCTTTCTGTGGGCACACGCACCTCTGCTGCCAGCAGCTTGCACAGGTCCATTAGGCCACCACTGCTATCCGGAGCAGCAGCCCTCACCCAGCACAAAGGAGGCAAAGTGGCCAGCTAGCAAGCTCGAGTAGAGGTGGTAGAACACACCCACACCCAGCAAGCCAAAGGCCACCCTGAGCAGGGAAAGCCGGATCCCCATCGGCACCATGGCTTCCCAGTCCCAGCTAGGATTGTGTGCTTTCCCCCATCTATTCTGGACCTCCTGCCCACCACCCCACCCACCAGAGACCCCCTGGATCTCCCCCAACCTATCCAGCCCCCACAGGCATCTCCCCCATGAGCAACATCAAGGTGGCCATGCCCACCCCAGCCACACACACCCAGTCTGCGATGACCACCGCAGCCATGCACACCCAATGGGCCATGCCCTCATGCTCCCCCTGAGGGCACCACAATGCTGATGTGGCCCTGGCACTTTGCGATAAATAAGTGGGTTTTGGCTTGTGGTTTGGGCACTCGGTCTCTAAAAGGTTCGCCATCACTGTCCTAGAAAGAAGCTTGTGTTTTACCTTTCCTTCCTCTTATACCGCACTGAATCAGGAAAGATCCAACCTGAGTCTCCTCCTAACACTATCCTCCTAACACTATCTCCTTTCCCAGGGCTGAAGGAGTGTTTCTGCCCTTTTTGTTTCTGTAACAGCTTCTGAGTATTCCCACCAAGGTTATCTCTATGGCTCTCTACAGTTAATGTTAATAAGGATGGCAACCCTCACTCTGTAAGGAATTTTCCCAAACATGAATATGCTTATTATCAGAATAAGCTTCAAGCTGTAGGTGAAGGATCATACAAAAATGTTACTACTACAGAGCATTCCTCCCTTTCTGAATTCTCAAACATCACTTAGCTAGAATGCAGCAGACTAAGCAAGTAGATGCTTGCATTTGATATGAGAATATTGCTTAAGCAATTGTAATTAATAAAACACTTCTAGATTAACAGAGATTCTCTGTCTCCCTCGAGTATTTTGATATGGCATAAGCTCCTGAAGTCCAAATCGGTAAGAGTGGGTATGTATGATGTGCACATAAAGCCAAATGCTCTTAGTATGATATTTTGTATGTCCACCAAGAGAGCTTACAGCGAATGCTACCTTGGCTAAATGAATGTAGCTCGAGAGTATAAAACAGCATCATATGCTGATTTTGGCTGGGTTCATACATCCTGCCAAGCCATCGTTTCTTTTAACCATAGTGTAACAGATAAGCCAGAAATGGCTAAATTCACACATCATGCTAAGCCAAAGTACACATGATTAATTGAAGAACAATTTTCTATTTGGGGCATCAGGTATTTCTTATGTAGGTTTTTAATCTCAAGAATTAATAGTTTTATAAATTCACTGTTTGAAAATATTTATTATTAGCTGCCCAGATTTTGTAGAAGCTGGTTGTATACAAATCTTTTAAATCAATATACTCTCAATGCCACTATACTTGAACATTTGCATTTCATTTTAGTATTATTTAATCAAGCGAGTGTGTTTTGACAATGGATCCCAGAATCATGAGATGAGCAAGAATTCACTCCTATGACAACAGAGACTACTTAATGATGCATAAAACAATGATTTGGTGTTTCTCAAGTACCATTTACAATATTTCCCTAAACAGGAGTTCTCTTCCATGCCATTAGTAGAGGAATAGGACTGACTTTGAGAGTTTAGAATTTTCCAGAGCAGGAATGATAGCTATTTTAAACACTGACATATAGCATCAAGACTGAGAGATACAAAAACAAAGGAAAGTTTGTTAGGTCTTGGGAACAGTAGAAAAGAAAAAACAGATTTTTAGAAATAATTGATAACTCATACAGACAGTGAGCAATTAGCTGCTTAAAATGGTTTCCTTATCTAACTTTGCCATGTTGTGTCTTTGGATAACTTTTTCCAATTTGTACAGGAGCTTGACACTTGGGTTAAAATTCCATGTGATCTTCAGCGATTGGAGGACTCGTATCATTGTATTGTTTGAGTTGTACTTTCATCTGGAAATTGTTTCACTACAACTGTTCTTGATTTGGTACAGGGAAAACAGGAAGGACCTGTACTGCTTTAGAAATGGCACCTATAGCTTATTTAGAATACAATAGAATAACAGAGTTGGAAGGGACCTTGGACGTCTTTTAGTCCACCTTCTACTCAGGCAGGAAACCATATACCATTTCAGACAAATCTCTTCTTAAAAACTTCTAGTGTTGGAGCATTCACAGGTTGTTCCACCGATTAATTTTCTAACTATCAGGAAATTTCTTCTTAATTCTAGGTTGCTTCTGTCTTTGATTAGTTTCCATCTGTTGCTTCTTGTCCTGCCTTCAGGTGCTTTGGAGAACAGCTTGACTCTCTCTTCTTTCCTACAAAGATATATGGCCTGTGAATAACTACGGAATAGTTAGCTGGAATGCCTTCTCTGTTTTCGCAAAAATCACCCGTTCAGAAAATAATCTCTAGTCAGCAGCTTTTAAGTCTCAGGGTAATATTGTCCTCAGCTGGTGCCATTTCTAGAAACATTAGGAGATTCTGAGAAACCTGGACAAGTCTCTGAGAGGAGGCTATGTAAATTCCATCTTAGTTTTCCCCAAGCTGGGTGTCCACCAAACATGTGAACTTCCCCAAATTCCCAAATTTCTCAGCAATGGTCATGCTTGCTGGGAATTGTCACCCATATCTAAGAACCCTGTCCTGTCTGGTACAAAGGGAGACTCTCAATCCATAAATGCCAGGGCCAGAAAACATTCAACACATACTCTGAGGCAGGGGTTCTCAACCTTGGCAACTTTAAGACGTGTGGACTTCAACTCCCAGAATTCCTCAGCCAGCAAAGCTGGCTGAGGAATTCTGGGAATTGAAGTCCACACGTCTTAAAGTTGCCAAGGTTGAGAACCCCTGCTTAAGGATCTTGAGAGTAAAATTGTTATCACAGAACACTAGCTGTTAATTGCTGCTGAGCTCTATCCTGGAACCACAGATTAGGCCAGGGGTCTCCAAACTTGACCCTTTTATGACTTGTGGACTTCAACTCCCAGAATTCCTCAGCCACAAGTCATAAAAGGGCCAAGTTTGAAGACCCCTGGATTAGGCTAACAGTCTTGATGGCTCCCTTGTGGTTGGACTTAGATAGACTTTGCTTCCTTGTCCAAATTTGTATTATCTCAACTCTACCTATGTCAGCCTTCTCAGATAGGCCAGGCAGGAAAAATGACTAGATGAGCCATATCTACTTTATTATAAGGCTACATTAACAGAATCTTGCAAATTTGAAAGTCCCGCCTGCACATTTAACAGCTGGATTCATTAGGGCAGACCCTTCCTAAGCTTCGTTCTTTGACTATTAAAACAATTGTGATTACAGGCTCCTGTCTCTCTTGACAGATCATTTCCTAGGCAGCATCTCCTCCCCCTTTCCTCAAAGTTATCTATGCATTCCATTACATCAGTGTTTCTCAACCTTGACAATTTTAAGGCATGTGGACTTCAACTCCCAGAATTCCACCGCCAGGCTGTGGAATTCTGGGAGTTGAAGTCTACATGCCTTAAAATTGTCAAGGTTGAGAAACACTGCATTACATCCTCTTTCAAATTATGCTTTCAACTTCACTCAAGATTCTCCTTAAGTTATTGACTTGGATTCACACATTACACTAAGTTGTAATCTGGGACTTTTAATTATTTCTATCATAAATAAATATTTATCATAAATAAATAATTGAGAACTATGTTGCTGGAGAAGACTCCTGCGAGTCCCTTGGACTGCAAGGCATTCAAACCGGTCAGTCCTAGAAGAGATCAACCCCGACTGCTCTTTAGAAGGCCAGATCCTGAAGTTGAAACTCAAATAATTTGGCCACCTAATGAGAAGGAAGGACTCACTGGAGAAGGGCCTAATGCTGGGAAAGATTGAAGGCAATAGAAGAAGGGGACGACAGAATGAGGTGGCTTGATGGAATCACTGAAGCAGTAGGCATGAAGTTAAATGGACTCCAGAAGATGGTAGAGGACAGGAAGACCTGGATGAACGTTGTCCATGGGGTCGCGATCGGTCGGACAAGACTTCGCAATTAACAACAACAAATATTCTTAGTTAAAAGATTTGCATGGCTCCTTCCAGTTCCTGAAATGTTTGCAGTCTTCCAATTCAACTAATGCATTAATGTAGATTTATTATGTTTATATTTTGTAAACCATTTATTTACATTCTACTGAATTATTAGAGCAAATATTATTTTATTAGCATCTGAGTCCAACCTAATTTCTGTTTTTGTGTATAACTGAGTTTGTCTTTTGCCTGATCAGACTAAACATGTTTCCAGCATTTTTCTTTGACTTCTATCAAAGGGTTTTCCAGAGATCCATTCTGTTTCAGTAATTTTATGCAAGGCTTGGTTTTAACATATAATCCTCCCTCTCTCCAACTCCAGATCCTCCTTGGTAATGAGATCATCAGGTGAAACCTCTTTGTGGACAAGTCTGTACATAGGCAGACTATTGCAATCATTTCTGTGGCACACTTTCCAGCCTCTGGAAATCCCAATAAAAGAGAATATATATGTAGCTCAGGGTTGAACTGTGGAGTCCACAGTGCCCTCTGAGCTTGGTTGTATGCTTGCAGACATTTCATTACCTGACTAGGTAACATCATCAGTGCTTACTGACGTTACCTAGTCAGGTAATGAAACATATGCAAGCAAACAATGAAGCCCAGAGGGAACCATGGACCATGGACATTTCAACCTTAAAAAGAAATATTTCAAACACATTGCAGAGGCCTACAAGAAACATATGTAACCTTGTGATCCATCTCTTGGCTGTTATAATACAAAGCTGGAACCCTATGGAAAATGTAATTTTCTTAAGAATGTAATTTATTTTGCTAAAAAAAAGTAAAATAGGAAAAATAGAAAACCACATACTGGTTTTTCCCCAAAGGAAAGTTTTTCACCATTAAGAAGATAGATAGAGAGAGAGAGAGATAGAGAGATAGAGAGATAGAGAGATAGAGAGATAGAGAGAGAGAGAGAGAGAGAGAGAGAGAGAGAGAGAGAGAGACGGACGAAAGAGGAATGATTTTTTTTCTGTATTTTTTCTTTCTATAAGGATACTTGGCTACATTTCAATATAACTTCTGGAAACAATTCTTTTTCCTGCATCAAAATCATATGGATACAAATAAACATATATAACAGGCAAATAATGTTACAACGTATGGTGATGGCTGCTTCTCTTTATTCAATAGTACCAGTTACCCTAGCATTATAGCTCTTTGCTTTAGATTCTGTGCAAAATTTTCGGATCCAGAGAACCTGCAGACCTCCAGTATCATGCCATTTGTCTTCAACTTAAGTCACTTAAGTATTATTAATAAGGTAATATAATGTTTATAGGAATAGGTAGAGCAGAAATAACACAAATGGTAATGTCACTGACAAGTTAATGAGCTACTGTCATCTCTTCATCACAGACACAGCTAATAACTGTGACAGGATGTTTTTTCATCCAAAAATGTGAAACTGGATATTTCATTAGGAACTTGCTCAGGAATTAAAAACTGGTTTTAAGATGCTAATTTCTATGAATCTATGATTTTGGTGCTCTTTACTTATCTGATTATCTGCTGTGAGTTGCAACTGCTTCTCTGTAATCTCAGGCTTTATTTATGGCCCAGTCAGAATAGGCTTTCTGTATCTACCACTGTAATTTATAATAAAAGTTGGGTAATAAAAGTATACAGATTTGAGTATACTGAAAATATTCAAGGTCAGTTCCCTACTAAACTTCCTAAGTGTAGTGCAATGACCTACAGGTCAGAGATTTACCAGTTGAGAAACTGCTGGCTGAAGAAAAAGTTTGCTGATATCACAGTGATTAAAAAAAAAGCTTCAAGGTTATATATTCCAGAGTTTAATCCAATACTTTCAAAGAATAAATAATGAAGGCCAGTAATTAGGAAATCTGTACAGTGTCTCAGATTCATGATATTTCAAGTACTTTTGTACATATGTGAGCATAATGAAACATGGGTATTAATTTTGTAAGCCACCCAGGGTCACCTCATGGGGAGATGGGTGACAAGCAAATTTAATTAATTAATATGCTACCCTAGAGGATTTCTGCTTGTCTGACTCAAGACAGGTGAGGATTTGGACCTATCAGGAGGTAAAGCAAGAGGCGATATAGTGGTAAATGTTCTCTGCTAAAACTTCTTTCTATGGACAATCTGCACACCGAAATTAGAACAACTCCACTCTTAGGAGTTTCCCAAAAGTTAGCAAAAACTGGTCCTTCTAACTGGCCCGTAAGATGACTTGCAAAACCACCGTTGCCTATTTTACTGAATGTGTTAATATATTGTGATTGTTATTGTCTGCAACTAATTATATTTTTCTCCCAAGACTATAGGCTGCCCTCCACTGCAGCTGCAAGCCTTAGGAAAAAAATAGATTTGGAGTAAGATGTTGCAGAGATGTTCTCTATTTATATTCTTTTTTGTCACAGAATCCAAAGCATAGCATAGTCCTAGTAAAAGTACATTCCTAAAATATCTAAGTATTACTGTACAGGGAACATCTGCAGTTTTATTTGAAAGTAGGCTCTGATCAACAAATATTAAGCTTGCTGTAGATCGAAACAAAAATATAATTAATTTCAGAGGAACAGCAGGAACTGCAAGGGAAGGGAAGCAGAAACAGAACAAGTAGAACATCGACTACAGTGGTCCAAGCCAAATTGTTTCTTTTCTCCTTTATTTAAAAAACAAAACTACACTTACACTCAGAATCTTACAAAAGGAAGGGGAGGCAGAAAGATGCCTGGATAGGTGGACTTAGAAAAATGGGGATCAACCTCAGAGAGCTACTTCTGGGAAATAAATGTGTCTGGATATCCCCACAATGGAAACCATTTTTTAAGTAGACGAGCCTATTCCATCCCCCTCTATGTTTCCCCAGGCAGTCATTGTATAATAACATTTCACTTCTCATCCAAGAAGCTTCTTCAGTTCTGACTGTAGGCAAATGGAAGGATTTATATTTTTGCAGTTATCTTATGATTAGCACTTTGAGAGCTAGTCATTAGCTCTCTGAGAGTCGTTGATGCCACTTGGGGGTTTATCTGCATCCTCAAAGTCATCTTAATCAAAGTGCAAATGGGTGTGTAACCTTCTTGGGACTGCTGAAAGGACTGTATTGTAAACAGGAGATATCCTTCACTCTCTGTTGAGGGAAGGCTGTTCAATTTTGATATAGATGGCTTCTTTGACTCTTGTTTCAAATGAAAGAATGCTAACAACCAGATGACTGCAGAGAATATAAATCCTACCATTCCCCTCCGGTCAGTTAGAACTGAAGAAGCTTCTTGGATAAGAAACAAAATGTTTTCAAAGAAAACCCCCCAGAAAGTCCAGTTGTGTTTTGGAAAAAGCACCATTGGAGCAACCATGACCTGGATGTTTGAGAATCTCAATAGACATTGTGTAATAACATCCGCAATGTGTTCTTTAGATTCCAACTTATAAACTAACCCTAAGAAAATTGTCTCATTTTAAATAACACAATGTTGTAGCATATAATTTTTGAACTCAGGTTCAAAACTGCATGATACATTACTTCCTTTCTTCCCAATTCTTTACAAATGTCCTCTCTTTACTGGTCAGTTTTAACCAGAATATTTTACTATTTCTTAATATGCTTAATTACAACTAATTCTCCTTCAACTGAGAATTGGTACGGTATTTCCAATTCTACTTGGGATGAATGCCTACAGATTAAAACCGCTTCAAGAATATAACTCTTCTGTTTCAAACATCAAACAGAGACAAAATTGAGTGGAGCTGATATTCTGTCCATCACAATCAGAAAGAAATTATGAAGAACAGCACATTTAAAGAAGTCTACCAATCAAAACTATTATTGTCAGAATATCAAAGGCAGCCAAGCATTAACTAACATAAATCAGTGTAAAATCACATTACTAAAAGCATGGTATTGATATACAGCATCTGGTCATCAAAGTTATTTTTCTCCCAAATAATCTATCTGAAGTAAATATTTTCATTGCTTAAAGAAGCCTGTTATTGAAAAATTGTACCATAACTTTGCAAATTCAATTTTACACAGATGGAAATATGTTAATATTTTGCATAGTCATTCCTATACAGATGGAAATTTATCAATAATGAGGCATCCCCTTATGTCTTCATTTTACGTAGAATTAAGATGTTTTATAGTTTGACATATGATGTTACGAAAAGGCAAATGATGGAAAACTGTCCCATATTTCAGGGAAAAGCAAACAGAAACTCACTGGTTATTTATAATGAAAAGTTTGGTCTAAAATCTGTAAATCATTGTCACAGGACTTTTTGTTTTTTTATTTATAATATATATGTTTAATTTTTCAAACTTATGTATTATGTTTGTGCAACTGCCCACCTTACAAAAGCATGCCTCTAGGCAGTGTACAACAATTAATTAAAAAGAAAAACCAATACATTTACAAAAGCGGTCATCTTTTAAAACTACAAAACTATAAGTATCTCTGAAGGAGATGGGCAGCTTAGAAATAGGAAATATAATGAATAAATAAATCCTATAAAAGCACATGAGCAAGAGAGGAGGATACTAACTATAATAAGGAAGACATTGAAAGATCTCCCGAGTCCCCATACCCAAACTATTCAAAGAAGCAGGTTGCCTTTTATTTATGATGACAGCTGGCATCAGAGTTTCCATTGCTAGGCAAGACTATTGTTAAATGATTCACACCTGACATTTTTGTCATGGTTGTTAAGCAAATCACTATAGTTGTTAAGTGAATCATGCGGTCATTAAGCAAATCCAGTTTCTCTCATTGACTCTGCTGATTGGGAAGTTTGCAAAGGGCGATCACATGACTCCAGGACATCTCAGTCATTGTGAATACATGCCAGTTGCCAAACACCCAAATTTTAATCAAGAGAGAGTGGTGATACTGTAACGGTCGTAAGTGTGAGGACCAGTTATAGACCAAATTTTAAAGTGCCGTTATAACTCTGATCAGTTGCTAAATGAATGGTTGTAAGCAGTGGTGGGAGTCAGCCGGTTCGCAACATTTCGGCAGAATCAGTAGCTAATTTTTTTGTTTCCCAGGCCCAGAATGGACTTCCGGAAGTGGCATCCACACAGAGAACTGGTTGTTCACATAAATGAATCCCACCACTAGTTGTAAATCAACGTCTACCTGTAGTCACAGAAGTGGACATGCCTCCCCCATTAGAGATATTGGAAATTTCTAGACATTTGTGAGATTTGGAAAACATGGAATCACGTTACCTACTTTTGCTATTTATATAAACTATGTTTTGTTGATAGTCCAAGTACTCAAAGCACATGTCAGCTGGATCCAAAGAGCTAATAACAGGAAGCCTATTAGTAAGGTTGTACTTAGTTCTGTCTCTCTGGGTTTTCCTTTTTTTCCTGTTGACACTCCTTCCAGCATTTCTGGTTTAATGCTAATGTAGCCTGACAGCAATACAGGCATACAGACAATGGTCAAAAATGCTATGGGATCTGAATGCATAACATACCTCAGGAAGTCTAGGACTGCAGCTAAAAGTGATTATGTGCAGCAAATCGCCAACAGTAATATAAATCAGCCCCCTAAGTTCTAACATATTAGCTAATCATTGGGCAAGGGATAAAAGAATAATGCCAAGAATATATGCCAAAAATATATATACCCAATGTTATCCAAGAGCATTAAGGCTTTTTCAGCTGCCCAGCTAAAGAAGCAGGCAGCAATATAGGAAGATGCCAGAGGCAGATGATCCCTTTAGTGGCAATAGCAAGGTTCATTTCATATTGTATAAGAAAAGGCACTCCTTTAATTGATCAAGAAAACTCTTTGTACAGACAATATAATATAGGAGCCCTGGTGGTGCAGTGGTTAGAATGCAGCTAAACTCTGCCCCCAGCCTAGAGTTCGATCCTGATGGGCTCAAGGTTGACTCAGCTTTCCATCTTTCTAAAGTTGGTAAAATGAGGAGCCAGATTGTTGGAGTCAATATGCCCTGGGGTCGTCTATAAGTCTGAGTGCTATTGCTACTGTACCATACATATAAAGTGACTGTCTTAATATATAAAGTGACTGTCAATACAGCATTGGATGATGAATCTCTCAGGTCAGATGGCATTCAATATGATACTGAGGAAAAAAATCTGAGATCTTTCAAAACACAGCTGTACTTATGATACAGCTAGATTAAAACTTTCGAGACTTCCAGGTGCTGATTGTTGCCATACAAGAAAAGAAAATCCAAAGCTGCAAAGATAGAATTATGGTGAAAACGTAGAATGTAAGAAGCACAAACATGAGAAAACCCAACATAATGAAAAATTAACTCATTCTTCTACCTATTAGGCATCAATGAATTGAAATGGACTGGAATTGGGCGGTTTCTGTCAAAAGATTATACTCAGGACACAAAAAGGTGTGTGCAATTGCTTTCATAGGCAGGAGGGATATAGCAAATACAGTACTTGGGTATAATGCAGTCAATGAACGAACACTATCAGTGGAGCTTTGCAGACAATTTAAGTTGTCTAAGTCTGTATCACAACCACTGTAAAAAAACAGAGAAGGTTGCTTAGTTTTCTAGTCGAGTGCAATCTGAAATTCACAGAACATGCAAAAATGGTGTGCTGCTCATGAATGGAGACTGGCACAGCAAAGTTGGGAACAGTAAGAAAGAAACCCCCATTATCATATTTGGTTGTGAATGGGGTTGCACTGTCCCAGACAGACCTGGTGTGTAATCTGGGGGTTTTCTTGGATTTACAACTCCTGGACTCACAACTCCTGACTTCATATTGTGCACCAGTTATACCCATTCCTGGACCAATGGGCCCTTTTCACAGTCACCCATGCCCTGGTCATCTCTGTTTGGACTATTGTAATGCACTCTACCTGGGGCTGCTCTTGAAGACTATCCAGAAGCTTCAGTTGGCTCAAAACACAGTGGTCTGCATAGTTTTACACAAGCCCAAACTTGCACATGTATCACTGGTTGCCAATTTGCTTCTGGGTACAATTCAAGCTGCTGCTTATCACCTTTAGAGCCCTACATATCTTGGGGGCAGGTTATTTGAAGGACCGCCTCTTCCCAGTGACAGGAACTGAAGGGGCAGGTTGGGGACAGATCATTCTGGAGAAGGTCTATTGATCTGATTGTTAAAAGATGACACTGACTTGATAATTAGATCAGTTCTAAATCACGCATACAAAAAGTGCTGAAGATTAGCCACACAAGCCCCTTCATGCCATCAAAGTAGGCAGGGATCCAAAATGTGGCCTTTCCTATAAGTTTTAGAGGAATTTTAAAAGGCCATATCAGTATTTGGCACACATTTAACCTCTTAAAAACTCAAGGCCTCTCCCAGAAAATTGTACTCGTTTGGGGTCCAGACTATTTTTTTATATGTGACCCTCGCTATGCTGGGGTCCTTCAAGCCAACAGGAACTGCCAATTCTCAAACTTCATATCTAAAAATATAATTCTTGTAAGTTTCCACTTTCTGCTTTTTCCCATCCACTCTGTAAGGAGGTATAGGCTTAAACCAGTGGTTCTCAACCTTTTTAATGCCGCGACCCCCAACTGGTCGTAAGTCGAGGACTACTCAACCGGTCATAAGTTGTGGACTACTCAACTGGTGCAGCACCATTTGCAGAATGGGACTTTTGGCAGGCTCAGCAGGGCAGAGACAGCCTGGACAATTCCTATTGGCTTTTGAAAGCCAATAGAATTAGACTCTATTCAAGAGCCAATAGAATAAAAGGGAGTAGCACAGCTAAGGGAAAAATGGCAGACTGCATTGTTTGGCGACCCCCATGAAGTGGTCGTTCGACCCCAAATGGGGTCCCGACCCACAGGTTGAGAACCCCTGGCTTAGACAAAGGAACAGGGCTCTCATGTATATAACAGGAGCACTCTTGGAAAGAGTATGAAGATCTGAATTACGGTAGTTGTTCTTTGACCCCTTGTTACTTCACAAATACTGCAGAGGGAAATCTACTTTCAAGGACAGCTACTTGTCATTGGCTCAGAGTAAAATTCCTGTGGTGAGGGAGGAGGAATAAAATATATACCCTCCATTATTCTTTTATATGCGGTATACATGCAATAGCCCTATTATATATGAAGCTATATTGTTCCAGTTTGCTATATTCAGCATAAATTTCTGAAGAGCACTGACACGACAATATGTTTCATCAAACATTAACCCTGCAATTCTGTCTGAATTAGTGCAATCCTCTCTGAATTGGTGGCTAATCACTCTAAAATAAATGGTATTCTTCCCTTTCACAGAATTATAATACATATCTACCTATATCCTGCAGTTTCATGATACCAGGTAGTTTTTTTTCAAGGTTCAAATGATTAGCAGAAATACGGAATATTAAATATTTAAAAGTAAAAAGCATGAGAAAATTAAGTCTTCAGAGCAACTTTTTTCAGAAAAGAACCATTAAATGCCTATTTGTAAATATTTAATTTGAATATATTTCAGTATTATCAGTGGTTATAATATGGTTATCTGTAGCAAGATGATACGATGTAAATTCATATATGAGACACTATTGTGCAAATCTTTATTTCTATCACCCTCATTCATAATAATACCCTATGTGCAAATGAAGAAAACAAAAAAAAGTTAGTCTAATATAAACTATTATACATTTTCATGAGGATACAGCGGCCTTGGTGATATATCAGTCATGATTCATTAGTTAAAGTTGAGAATTCTGCCTACACAATTACAAAATCAAGGCAAAAACACAAAGTGATTCTTTAGAAAAGGAATTCAATACTCTAAATTTTTAAGGATTTTTCACACATATGTTTGCAGCCAGATAGCACTTGACCTGTATTTACAAAAGGAGACTCCTCCAGGAGTATCTGGGAGACAGCATACTTCTCTTGCAATTACACTGAGTTACCCATCTTATATTGCTGCACAGCAGTATATCATTGGTTTATATTGCTTTATAACTCAAGTTATAAATTGTTTAGAATGTATAAAGGCACTTCAAATTTATAGTGGAACATGAAAAAGAAGAAACATTTTATCATGTTTGTAATATGTGCAAAAAAACGAGAAAATTATGAGTTCAAATGTGTACACTGATTCAGAGGGCTTTAAAGATTAAGATCAGATGTTTTTCTTTTGGGATCAATGGATAAACAGTTGGAAAAAAAGTTATGGAACTTTATTCTCATACACAATAGCAGTGAGATTATTGTACGCACAAAGATGGAAGGTATTCAGCACTACCCACAATGGAGGAGTGATTGGTGAAGTTGATGGTACTTGCTGAGATTACTAACTTGAATTCTTTGATCAGAGAAAAAAAAAATCTATGTTTATTGATAATTACGAATTCCTTATGGACTTTTTGCATGAAACAGAAAAAACAATTCATTTATGATTGATGGTTTTGATTATTAGACAGGATAGATTATAGAAAGAAGAAAGTTATGTTATGACCACCATAGAGTAAGAAATATACTTATAATTATACTTATAACTGCTGTAAAATAGATCAGAAGTTATAGCTTTGTATCTTTTTTTCCTGTTTTTCTTTTTTCTCCCTTTTATGCACATTTAGCTTTTTTCATTTTTTTCTTGTTTTGCATGAGTTTGTATTCATTTTAATCTTAAAATAAATTAGTAAGATTAAATAAAATAAAACTTAATTGTTTTCCAGAACTACTATTGCAGCAAACACAAAACATTTTGCACCCAACCTGATTATATAAGATCACATTTGAAGAATTCAAACATCTGGTTGAAAAACTATTTTATTCTGGTACAAACCAGTACCATGGACTACTATGACTGAGCAAACTGCACCTGCCAATTTCAATAGCAGCCACAGTTAATTGGGGGATGTGTAACTTCTAACAAGTCAAAGCCAAGTTAACAGATTACTCTCTTCTACTTACCTCCGCCATATGTAGCAGCCAACATAATTGAAGAAACCCATGCAATCTCACTGTATGATGTACCAAAGAAATCCTGGATTTCTTTGAAGAAGATTGCTATTCCTTTGGGGAAAGCATATGAAAATCCAATGGAAATGAACGCTCCAAAAACCACTGCCCATCCCCACTGGCCATCTGGAGGGGTATGGGCTAGACCCGTGTCTGCTGGAGGTGGCATGTCAAGACTAAATTAAGTTCCTTTAAGCACTTTTCTGGAAACCCTGAAAAACAAAGTGTACACCCATAATAAGCTAATGACACATTCTCATAATTAGCTTGTTACTTTGGCATAACGTTTTCTTTTCTCTCTATGCACTGTATTTCTGAATGGTGGCAGCTCCTCTAATACACAAAACAATGGCTAGAGATACCTCTAGAAAACTTATTTTCGATAAAACGTTTATTCTGCAGCATGTATCTGACTACAGGTATTGATGGATTGTTTCTGCCCTTTAGCTAGCTTCATGTAACTTTTAGGATTCTCAAAATCATAAAAAATAATCTACAAGAACATGAAATGATTTATCTGTGGAGTTTATCTGATACTTTCAATGCAATGTTCTATTCACATCCCATATAATATCCTAAAAAACTATATTGCAGTCATAATCACAGATTGGTTAGAACACCTTCTTCTGGTACAAATCATTGATATTTTTTTTCCTCTTGGTGCCTTCAAATCAACAGTGATCTCAGGTAACAAGTTCTGGACAAGTTCATTAAGTTTTCTTGGTATGGTTTTTCAGAAAACCTGGCTTGCCATTTCTTCCTCCCTAAGGCTAAGAGTGATTGGCCCCAGATCATCCAGATGGTTTTGTGCCTAAGGCTGAACTAGAACTCCCAGCGTCTGGTTTTTAACCTGATGCCTTAATCACTACAGACTGTGATTTTTAGAGCATGTGAATCCTGCTTACAGACTGAAATTTGTCATATGAGTAAGGGCTAAGGATTTAAAACATATCAGAACTGTACAAAAAATTACCTGCAAGACTAATTTTAACATCATGTGCCCATACAATAACAATAACAATAGCACTTCTATACCGCTTCACAGTGCTTTACAGCCTTCTCTAAGTGGTTTAGAGAAACAGCCTATTGCCACCAACAATCTGAGTCCTCATTTTACTGACCTCGGAAGGATGGAAAGCTGAGTCAACCTTGAACCAGTGAGACTCAAACTACTGAATTGCTGGCAGCCGGAAGTCAGCAGAAGTAGCCTGCAGTGTAGTACTGCATTCTAACCACCAGAATTCCAGCTAAGTGGCATAGAAATTATTCATCGGAAAACAAATTAATCATTAGCTTTTAAAATAAATGGAAATGCCCGGACAAAAACGAACAAGAAGACAAGTTACTAGCAGTGGGAATAACTCCTCTAGGATGGCAACATTTGAAAAGTATTTATATTAAGAAATAAATGATAAGTAATAAATTGTCCTAAGCATTAATTCTCTGATATTAACCATGCACTTGATTAAACTGTACAATAGAGAGAGCTTGGGAATAATTATGACTTTTTCCAATTAACCCTTACACAGAAAATCCATACATGTAACAAAAACGCCATCCATATCAACAAGGGGCCTTCAGAACAGGGACAGGCAAAAATCCCTTCGGCTATGTGTCCTACTCCAAGCTCCTCTGACCACAGGCTAAGGTGCTCCAGATAATTCAGTTTAATTTCCAGAGGTGGGCTACATTTTTTCCATCTCTGCCAAAAAAAAGACAATTCAATCTTCATGAGGGAGTAGCCTGAAAACAACAACCAACTTAATAAGATCCCTCTCCTCCCAATTCAATACCATCTCACACAGTCACAAATATTACTTCTATACTGTGTCCTGCAGAATATATCCAGCTGATGACAGGCTTATAATAAGTTAAGACATTGTCACGGTTGTCACTGTGGCCTGAAATTTCAGTTGGTGGAAGCATGGGGAATGAAATAGTTTGGGATAAATGCCTTGCGGGTTTCTTTTAGCTCTGTCATATAGATTAATATATGGGTTTGCTGGATTCTTTTCCACTTTGTTTCTTTGTGTTGGCACCTAATTAAAAACATTCATACTCATCTTTGGAAAGCTACATAGATTTCTTATTGATGGGGGGAAAAAACATCCCTGCCCTCTTTTTGTATTGGACTGCATACTTATGCAGACAAGGTTAAGAGAGTTTTACTCTATCCATTTAACTATTCCATAAATCAGGAGCCAAAACTAAAATAAATTAAATTAAACTGGTTTAATTTCTACACACACACACACGTGTCTTCTAGAGCTGTTGTGGCACAGTGGTTAGAATGCAATATTGCAGGCTAATTCTGCCAACTGCCAGCAGTTCAGTTCTCACCAGTTCAAAGTTAGTAAAATGAGGACCCAGATTGTTGAGGGCTGACTTGCTGACTCTGTAAACGGCTTAGAGAGGGCTGTAAAGCACTGTGAAGCGGTATACAAGTCTGAGTGCTATTGCTATTCTAGTAATTTGGAAACCCATACCATCTTCTTCAATGATGACCATTGAAAGCTATGGGAAAGGATATAGAATTTTTATTTATCTATTAAATTTATTTGATGCCCATCTCACCATAAGAAGACTATTTATAGGCCTTACCTATTTTTTCCCCTTTTCAGCACTTGTTTGCTTTTCTAAAAGTACTAGTTTAAAAATGATAGATTGCCTTATAGAAATATTGTACAAATATTTTTAAAACTTGATTACGAGCATAGACATCCACTTCTAATTACCATGATAAAAAAATGATGACACTACACACAAACACAAAAATCACAAGCTTTGCATCACAACGACATGATACACTTCTATCAATTGTTCTCCTGCCCCCAGTTTGGATGCTGAAGTTTCACTAAATTTTGAGATCAATTTAATTGGATGTTTGGGGCTTTTTTAATGCAACAATTCACTTCAAAGGATGTGGCTAGAACAGTGGTTCTCAACCTTTTTAATGCCGCGACCCCCAACCGATCATAAGTCGAGGACTACTCAACCGGTCGTAAGTTGAGGACTACTCAACTGGTGCAGCACCGTTTGCAGAATGGGACTTTTGGCGGGCTCAGCAGGGCAGAGACAGCCTGGACAATTCCTATTGGCGGACTGCGTTGTTTGGCGACCCCCGTGAAATGGTCATTTGACCCCAAATGGGGTCCAGACCCACAGGTTGAGAACCACTGGGCTAGAAGAATGTACATTAGGTAAATAGAAAGTCTGTTAGCTCAATGGTAGAACATTTGTCTAGTTTTAGGGTACTGAGATCACTTTCTATACATGGGGCTTTCAGAGAATCTATAGAAAGACATTCCAGATTTCTATTGGCATCATAATAGCTTATGTGAACTAACATCAACAACAAAATGCTATTAATTAACTTCAGAATCAGTTATTACTTAAGACCCAAAGGCCATGTTAAAACTAGTTTTGAGTCTCTAGGCAACTGCTCCTGAACAAAGGAAACTGACCAAAGATGTAAATCAAGCTGAAACCTGATGCAATCAATTTGTGTTTTCCCCAAGAGCTGCTTCTATAACTTCTTTTTTCATACTCTTACCTAAACATCTGTGCAATTTCACAAAGGAAGATGACACATGAGCTGAATTTCATTGTAAATATTCATGTTTAAACAAGTGTTTTGCAAATATAACAGAGACCTGATTTTCATGCACAATTACCTGCATGTTATTTATATTATTTAAATATAAGTAACTGGATAGTAAGACACAACAGCTAGTGGCTGATTATGACACAAAATTAATCAAAGTATGACCTGCATAGTTCTTGGATGGGAGACCACTAGGAAAAGCCTTGTGAGACAGAATGGGAAGTTGAAAAAAGCATCCTAGAGCAGTGATGGCGAACCTTTTAGAGACCGAGTGCCCAAACTGCAACCCAAAACCCACTTATGCATTGTCAGGTGCCAGGTAGGTGTGGCCCATTGGGTGGGCGTGGCTGCAGTGGTAATAGCAGACTGGGTGGAAGTTGAAATTGACTGATTGATTGAATCTTATTTTTTTTGTACACGGAGGCGGAGGCCTAAAGTGAAAAGGTTTTATAAAACCCAGCTGAAGGCCTAGGACTGGGGCGACGGCGCGCGTACCCACAGAGAGGGCTCTGAGTGCCGCCTCTGGCACCCGTGCCATAGGTTCACCTATAGCTGACTGCATCCATAGACAGTTAAAAACTATTCAGCTAGTCTCCAGATTCTAGCTTTACTTTCTAAAATTGAAATCAATAGAGGTCATAATCCTAAAATAACAAGATTTTTGTATTTCCAGATATTTTGGAGGAATACCTACACAAAAATGCACACAAGTCACAAGCTGCCTTTCTTTACTAACAACATGGTTTCATACCAAAACAACATGGTTTCATACCAGTTTTGGCCTATACTGCTATACTGCTATATTGAGGTATTGAGGCGTGTCATCTGTTGCCTGTATTTGGAAATCATTACACATGGGTAGATTTAAGCAGGTAAAACAATGCAGAGTAGCTTATGCCTCTCAACGATGCTTCTACAATGCAGCCCAAAATCAACACATAGTTCCCTTTCCCAGATAGAAATAGTTGTTGCCAAAGTGGCTAGAAAAAGACACTTTGGGGAAACATCGCTGAAAGGCATAAACTACTGTTTATTTATTTTCATCCTGCCTTTATTATTTTGTATAAGCAACTTGGGGCAGCAAATATATCTTAATACTCCATCCTCTTCCTATTTTCCTCCACAACAACCCTGTGAGGTGGGCTGGGCTGAGAAAAAATGACTGGCTCAAAGACACCCAACCAGCTTTCATGCCTAAAGCAGGATTAGAATTCATCATCCCATGGTACTCATCCTCTAGTTCAGGGGTAGGCAACCTTGGCTCTTTTATGACTTGTGGACTTCAACTCCCAGAATTCCTGAGTCAGCATGGCTGGTTCAGGAATTCTGGGTATTGAAGTCCACAAGTCATAAAAGAGCCAAGGTTGCCTACCTCTGCCGTAGTTGCTAGCCTGGTGCCTTAATCACTAGAGTAGAAGACCTTTACATAACTTGCTCAAGCTTGATTAGAATTGGTTAAATGTTCTGGTGATTATATAACTCCAAGCCCATGTAGCTAATTTATATCATCCAAACTCAGTAAATATATCAAGCAAGTTATCTGAATTGAAAAAGGATATGGAAAGTAGGAACCCTCGTTTGCAGCAGCAAAGTTGGAATCCTCTACGGAGGTTTTGCAATCCAGTTTAGCTGGTTAAAGATGGGAGTTGATCCCAACCCCTCTGGGGGCTCTCAACTTGGCCCATGCATACAATAATATCAACTGAATTAATAATTAATAATTGGATGAATTGCCTGTTAGGGCAACCTGTGGATAAAATTCATTTATCCCCTCTAGACCAAACATGCCTCGATGTGATGGGCACATGCTACTCTGTAGCAGATGGCGCTGTCAAAGGTTGAATCGTAGCCTCTGTATGCCCTAGCCATGGTAACAGACCACGCTGACGATGTAACAGTTCCTTCGTTTCTCGAGACACACCGAGTACACACGTAAACGCGCGCTCTGCACACCCGCAGGACAAGCTGGCTGATGACGCTAGCCCACGAGTCCCGGCCCCTCCGAGTTCCACGTGTGCATAAAGCGCTCCAGCTGGTCCGCAAAGCTTCCTCCGCTTTCCCTGACTTTGAAACTGGGGGGAAAGTTGGGCGACTGTGGCGCGCTTCTCCCTCCCCACCTCTCGCAGCCTCTGCTTGGAGCCGACAGATAGACGGGCGGGCGGGCGCGCGCGCGGCAGGAGTTCTTACCTCTTTCTTCAGGCCAGCCAGAAGTCTGCCTGAGCGCGCTGGGGACCCGAGGAGCCCGGGAGGGGGAGGGGCGGAGAGCCGGAGAGGCGGAGTTTGAGTGGGCGGGGAAGTCAGGGATCTCCCCTCGGCTCTGCATCTGATGCAAGAAGGGCGAGCTCCTCGTGTTCTTTCGCCTCCTTGGGGAGAAATCTTGCCGGGTCAGCGCGCACGCCGTGCTGCCTTTAAAGATCACGTGAGGTACTAATATCACTCTATAAAGCCTTAGTAAGACCACATCTAGAATACTGCAATCCATCTTGGTCTTCACGCTATTAAAAAAAAGGATGTTGAGACTCTGGAGAGAGTGCAGAGAAGAGCAACAAGGAAGATTAAGGGGCTGGAGGCTAAAACATAATGAAGAACGATTACAGGAACTGGGCATGGCTTAGTCTAGTGAAGAGAAAGACCAGGGGACACATGATAGCAGTGTTCCAATTTTGGGCTGTCATAGATAGGAGGGGGTCAACCTATTTTCCAAAGCACCTGAAGATCGGACAGGAATAACTGATGGAAACTGGTCAAGGAGAGATGGTTGGAAAAAGGAGGCTGCAGGGGAAAAAAGAGGAAGGTTGGCTGTCCCAAAGGGTGCATTTTCTAAAAAGTAACTGGACTATCTTGGGGTTTTTTTTGTTTGTCTGAAAGCGTTTCGCTTCTCATCCAAGAAGCTTCTTCATTTCAGAACGTCTTGGATGAGCAGCAAAACGTTTTCAAAGAAGAAAAACAAGAAAGTCCAGTTGCCTTTTTTGGAAACTAATTGGAAACTGGTCAAAAAGAGAAGCTACCTGGAATTAAGGAAAAATTTCCTAACAGTGAGGACATTTAACCCGTGTAAGAGCTTGCCTTCAGAAATCGTGGGTGCTCCATCACTGAAGATTTTTAAGAAGAGACTGGACAGCCATTTGTCTGAAATGGTATAGGTTCTACTGCTTGAGCAGGGGACTGAACTAGAAGACCCCAAGGTCCCTTCCAGCTTTATTCTATTCTATTCTTTTGGAAAAAGCACCTTTGGGACCATGACCCTGGATGATTGGAAATCTCCATAGATAGGCTCTTTGCCTTCATTTCTAGGGGTCCCTGCTGGTGCTTTGCTGTTGGCTTCAGTGGAAGTCTTGCTGCCTTCTGTACTTTCTATAGAACTTGAAGATTTGTGGACTTCAACTCCCAGAATTTCCCAGCCAGATTGCTGGCTGGGGAATTCAGATGGCTGGCTGGAGTGTTGGAATCCAGACACCTTAGAGTTTCAGGATTGAGAAACGCTGTAAGACCAAATTCCCTTTGGGAATGAGAAATGCCTTCTCAGTGGCCCAAACTTAAAGCGATAGATCTCATTTCCTGGTTGGTTCCTCAAATGGAGTACTATCACAAGAGAAGAAGAATTGTAAAAATAGAAGCAATGCCAATAATGACAACAACATCCAAATTTTGGAATAAAATGTAGACGGCAAACATTTAGCTGGTTCTATATCATACTTTACGTTGTCCATGGGGTCACGATGGGTCGGACACAACTTCGCAACTAACAACAACAACAAAATATCATACTTTGAATCAAGGATTAAGTATCTTCTAAGGCAGGGGTCTTCAAACTTGGCCCTTTTATGACTTGTGGACTTCAACTCCCAGAATTCCTCAGCCAGCATGGCTGACTGAGGAATTCTGGGAGTTGAACTCCATAAGTCATAAAAGGGCCAAGTATGAAGATCCCTGTTCTAAGGAATCTGCAGTGGTTGCTAAGAGTCCACAACAACTTAATTGCAGGATAATTATTGTTTTTTGAGAAACAAAATATAATCACGTTACCTTCTTTACATTAAGCAGGGAGATATGAGCAATTCTGCCTTTCCATTTTAAGATGCATGAACTACAACTTCCAGCTTTTTTTTTTTTTTAAATGATTTGGAGCCATTTGTGGATACCTGGTGACTGCCTGAATAAATCTCTGTAGTTTTCTTGGCAAGCTTTTTCAGGAATGGCTTTTCCTTGCCTTGTTCCTAGGGCTGAGAATCAGCTGGCCAGCTGGATTTATGCCTAAGGTGGGATTAAAACTCATGGTCTCCAAGCCTTAGCCTTAACCATTACCCCGAACCGATTCTTGAATGCACTAAATAACTGCTTTTTATCTTTTTGGGAAATTGGGACAACAAACTAAAAAAAATTAAAGAGGTCAAAACCCTGAAACCAATGTTGTTGTATCATAGTTTAGCTCAGGTTCTAGGCGTAATTTTTGAGGTTCACAATAAAATAAACAAGTGAAAAATTTGCACTGCAGAAAGATGGCAATTATCATTACAACATCAAGATACATACATATTTGTGTGATAGAGAAGAATGACATTTCTAAAAACCTGAACAACTAACTGTAGGTACTCTATAACAGTGGTCCCCAACCTTTTGGGAATCAGGGACCGGTTCCGTGGAGAGAGGTTTTTCCATGGACTGGAGAGAACAAGATTTTGTTCTCGGGAAGAATTAGCACAAGAAAATTTTACTTATTCTTGGTTCCAATATAGGCAACTACTAGATAGATGGAAGATGGATTGTAAGGTGGGTTTTCTTAGAGAAGATGAAAATCTTATTAAGCAACTGAAGGATCAAAGACAAACCCACATTAAGAGAATTTATGGGGTTTTAGTTGAATTGGACTCAGAAACGGAACTAATTAAAGATTGTATGATTAGATGGGCGCAGAACTTTGGTGAGCCAGTTTCATTGGACACCTGGGAAATTATTTGGGTGAGAAATGTCAAATTTACTCAAGCACAGAATTTAAGGGAGAATTTTTATAAAATGTTTTATAGATGGCACCTTGATCCACAAAAAATGTCTTACATGTACCCTGACGTGCAACCTAAATGCTGGAGATGTGGTTATAAGGAGGCTTCCTATTATCATATTTGGTGGTCATGCAGAGAGATAAAAGCATTTTGGATCAAAATATGGTGGAATATCCAGAGAATTTTTAGAAGGAGGGTAAAATTTACTCCGCAATTATTTTTGTTAGGTATTGTTACAGATTGTGATACAAAGGAGGTTGTATTGATGTTAAATTTGATCACAGCCGCGAGGCTGTTAGTTGGACAATATTGGAAGAAGGAATCTTTGCCTACATTGCAGGAATGGTTTTTTAAAGTAGCTTATCTGGCGGAAATGGCAAAGATTTCGGCTTTCTTAAAGCAACAAACGCAAGAGAAGTTTTTTGCTATCTGGGACAAATGGATAAAATTTATACAATTTAGATTGGGTATACAAAAATATCATATAGCTTTTTCATAAGTTTTATTTTTATATATATTATAGATATCTTTTTTATATATATAAATATAAAGTTTTTAATTTAATTTTTATTTTTTTTTTATTTCTTAAGCCTATATTCTGCTCTGGGAAGCTCAGGGGGGGGGAAGGGAGGGTTTTTGGGAGGGGTGTGGGGTGGAGGTTTTTTTTTTTATATGTATTGTTTAATTTTTTTTTCTTTTGTATATGTTGTTTTTTGTTCTGTATTGTTCTTGTTTTTCTTGTAAAATTTATAAAACTTTTAATAAAAAAAAAAAAAAAAAAGATTTTGTGTGCCACCTGTATCCCACGAATGGGGCTTTGTTTGTTTGTGTGGACCGGTTTCTGGCATACCCCAGACCAGTGCTGGTCCATGGACCAGGGATTAGGGACCCCTGCTCTAGAACTAAGGATCATGGAACCTCATCTTTTGAAACTGATCTTGGGCTTAATCTTTAAGACCCTGCACCAAGAAGTTCATGAAAAGGCAATTGGTACATTGTCTAGAAACAGTTATACAAATATAAATTATGTAAGTGAAAAGTTAATCACACTAGAATTTTAATACTGTCACAGTCAAATGTATAAATGAATCTATTGTGTTTTAACAAATAAGAAAAGTGAGGAAGGAAAGTTGAAAGGAAAATTCAAACTTCTCAAATTGCTTGAAAATATCTTGGAATTATTTAAAAACACAGAAGTTACATATAGAATGTAAGTTACTGGTAAGTTATTGTTAGGATACATGTCATGGTTAATAAAAAAAATCAAAATCTTTAGATTTTGGAAATGTTGGCCAAATGAGAAATACAAAAAGGAACATAAATGTGCATAATAGAAATGGAAGGAAATGCTGAACCAAGTGATGGATTCAGGGGCAATTCTATGATTCTCTGAAGTCCTGCAAAATAGGACTTTAAGAATGTCATTAGGGCAAACATTACAAAATTATTTCAGGAAGCAATTCTGAAGAACTTATTTAATGGTATCTTCAGGATCTCACTGCATCACAAAGCAAGCTTGATCTTTGGGGTCATGTCTGTAATGTCACAATGCACACAGTAAAGAGGTGGGCCTTGCATTGCAATACTGCTTTCATCAGTTGGACCTTGCTTGCCTCATTCCACATACGTATGGTCCTGAACTTAGATAAATACTGTTGTATCAACAAATGAAGCCAGCCTGCAATTCCTGCATTAGGCAAGAGATTGGATTAGAAGATTTTCATTTTCCATTTACTTTCCAGTCCTCTGACTCTTAGATTTTACTGGCAAACAGAAACCAAATCACCATGTTCAGCTGATATCTGTCAAACTCTTAAAGAATTTATCATATGAAAATTGCTCCTACCCATCCCCATGTAAATGTAAACCTCAGTACAAGATGACTAAAAATGTGCTTTATAATGATAATTTTTAAACAATGATTGGATGGCAGGAAGAACTAGTTGATTACAGATCACTTAGCATAATATTTATTCCAGGCAAATTGATACAAAATACTATTGTTGTGTTTCTTTGAAGCAGATATGGTTGTTAGAAATGTTCAATTCATGAAAATGCCTCTGTCTGAATTACAGTATCTGCTTCTGTGTTTCCTTTTTTCCTCCCCACACCTTTGCTCCAGTTCTAACTTGTGGATTCTAAGAATAAACAAAGACTATTGAGAAAGCTGAAGCTTTGGTTTATCTTTGAGTTGAGTAAGGTTTACCATTCTTACTAGTTAGATGAAGGGTTATACAGCAAATGTTTTTTACAGATAAAATTCTTAAGCACTTGAAAGGCTTTATAAAGAAGCATCACTAAAGATAAATTCTTTCTCAAGTCGACAATTACTTAGATAGCAGTGGTGTGGTAGAAATTATTTATTTAGTTTTCCAAAAAGCTTTTTGACAGAATCAGATTTGGCAATTAGGGTAAAAGAGGAGAGGTCCCCTTATGGATCATTGTTCTCTAAAGCTTATCAGTAGCAGCCTGTACCCTTCCATTATAATGAAAATCTTCCTAGGGTAGCACAACATATATGTACTCAGAAGCCTTCACATCCAAAAAATGTCATTGTCTTTATTCCTTGCAATTGGGTGGTGTGATGGCTCAGCAGTTAAAGACACTGGGCTTGTCAGCTGGAAAGCTGACAGTCCAGGTTTGAGACCAGAGCACAATGTGACAGGATGAGCACCCATTGCTTGCCCCAGCTCCTGCTCATCTAGCAATTTGAAAGAGTGAAAATGCAAGTAGATTAATAGGTACCATTTTCGGTGGGAAGGTAACAGCTTTCTATGTGTCTTTAGCATATAGCAATGCTGGCCAAATGACAGCATTGGCTCCCTTGGCCAAGAAACTGAGATGAGCACCTCACCCTAAAGTCAGATACAATGTTTATTCCTTGCAACTACTGTTAACAAGTCAAGAAAAATAACATTCTGATCCATTCAAGAATATTTTAATTGATTGGCACGAAATCTACTTAGGCAAGCCAATAGCTCAAAGCACCTTCTGTTTTATGCCTTTGTAAGACTGGTATAGCTAGTTTTAGCCAGCTTAACTCCATTTTGGTGTTGTTGTTTTTTTTTTAAAACCAAAACCCTTCATTTTGCTTTCAGGTGTTTAGGTTAACTTTCCCTTTCCTGTTGCAGATAAATTAGCTAAAAATGTTGCATACTTAATTATCAGCCTTGTCAGGTAGGAAAAGAAAGGGCATTTTAATAATGAACCGAATTGGGAGAATCATCCTCTGCAGGGCTGAGAATACTTTGCTGCTTGTTGCCTGTAGTTTGCTAATGATTGTGTGCGTTTGTTTTCCAAAAGTGTATTAAAACTATGCCCATTTGTATGCAGATTGTCTTGGACTTGCAACTGTTTGTTTAATGACCATTTTTCACCTTTTTGACCAGTGCAGTATCCCTATGGTAGTGTGATCAAAATTCAGACACTTGGCAACTGTATGTATTTATGACAATTGCCATGTCCCAAGATCATATGACCTTCTGACAAGCAAAATAAATAGGGAAGCTAGATGTACTTATAAGGTGACCAACTTTTTTACAATGAAAAGGAGGACACAAATAAATTGAAGAAAAAAATATTGTAAATAAAAGAAACATTTTATTCATTGCAACAATAATACAGACAACTTGCATGTGCAAAGTTTGCCAGCCGGGTGTTTTGGAGCGCTCAGCAGCAATTCCTATTGGCTTTCGAAAGCCAATAGTGGGAGTAGCACAGCTCATGCAAAAGTTGAAAAAAAAAACCATCAAACAAAGGTGCCAGAACACCATTCTGAGCATTCTATGAGGGGAAAAAAGCCCTGCAGATTAGTCTTCAAATATCGAAAAGGAGGACATGAAGGAGGACACTTTTTGAGGGAAGACTTACAAATTACAAAAGGAGGAAAATTACAAAAGGAGGACTGTCCTCCCTAAAGGAGGACGGTTGGTCACCTTAGTACTTAACAACTGCAGTGATTAACAGCTGTGGCAATAAAGCTCCTAAATGGGGCAAAATTTCTTTTAACAACTGTCTTTATTTTAGCAACAGAAATTTTAGGCACAGTTGTTGTAAGTCGAGGATTATCTGTATTAGGGGCTATTGATTTGTGGTGTAGTCCCGAGAGCACCCCTGTTGCAGGTTGCAATTTCTCACCTTGTGTGATAATTGTCTTCTTCACAGCAGGGAAAATTTGGCCTTGGCTGGGCCAATTCATGGTTTGGCACCTTATCTACTTGCAGAAAAGTGAACTGGCCACTTTTTCCTTCTGGGATCCTGAGTTTTGATGCTGTCTGAGAAGGAGGATTAAAACAGCCCCACCCTCTCCTTAACTGGAGAGTTTGATTTATAAAAAAGGGAACTGAAAGCAAGTGTGTGTCAAGAAAAGAGTTAAGCTGGAAGATCAAAGAATAAGATGAAGAGCTTGATTTTGTAGAGCAAAATAGCGTTGCTTGGGGGAAAAAACAGATACAGGTTCTGGATTTGTGTTCTGTACCCTATTAAGAAAAACACGTCAGAATAAATATGCTAGCCAAAATCCAAAGCATTGGGTTACCCTATCTGATGTTTCCCTCTGGGAGGGACCTCAAGCATCAGCGAGTTTATCCCACTTGATTTGGTATATGGCAGACAACCCAGAGGAATATTAGCTATACAGTAATTAAGAGAGCTGGCATTGAAAAAGAACATTGTGGAATATAATCAGTGAAACATTAATAAAACAGTACAGAAAAACACTTGATAGCTGATACATTGTTCCTTCCAGGATACATATCCAAAATAATCAGTACTGTATTGTTGAAAATGATATGCGTAGTTATATAGTAGATTATTTATTTATTTGTTTGTTTATTTGTTTATTGAATTTATATGCTGCCCCTCTCACTATCTTGAGTGACAATGGGCAGCATACAATAATACAAAAACATAGCTGTACAAACATTAAAAGCATTAAAATTAAGATGAGCAATTAAATAAAAGGTTAAAATCAAGCACATGGACGGTATGAGGCCGGATTTTTATGAATATATGTGTATATAGAATGTAGTGTGCAATATACAGTACAGAAAGAAAACCCCTCTGGTGTGAAACTGAAGCATAGTTACTGATTACTGCTAGGAATTTCTTCAGACAAGATAATCTGTAAGTATTAAATCTGTGTTTATTATAATTTCATTGTTTTTTTCAACCAACACAGTAGCTTACCGGTTATGCAGAAACATCACTTTCATGTTTATCATCTAAAAGCACTTTACAAAAAGTGAAGAGAAGAAGGAGATGGGTGTTCCGTCCCAGCTCACAAGGAGAAACCCCTCTTCCAACAAGCAGGCTGGAACCGCAGGAAATCCAATCCCCTTTTATTATTCACAGACCTGAGTCAATGTTCAAGGCAAACAAACACAATTCACAGAAACTCAATCTCCAACCCCAACAGTTGCCTTTGGCAACCAGCACCTCCCACACCTTCCCTTTTATTATGCAGCCAAGATGTGGCTTCCTAATACCTTCTCCTTTGCCTTTGGAGCCGCCCCATTGCATTCTTCTGTCCTGCTCTCTTTTATTGCCAACGTTTTCATGCATCCTGGATATCTCCCAGCTATGATTCATCACTGTCCAACTCAGACTCCCAGCACAGCTGTGTCTCAGCCTGAGCAGGAGTAGAGGGCCCAGGCTCCTCATCAGACTAAGTCTTGGAGCTCCTCAGAGCCTTCTTCTGACTCTGATGTCACTCCAGGCCCCTCCTCCTTCTCTGATTCCTCAGACTCAGCTGCTGGGTCCACTGGCTGGCGAGGAATCACAACAATGGAATGCTGATGCTAAAATGTTCAGGCGCTAGTTCTTGAAACAAATATCATGGGTGGAAATAATTCAGATAGCTTGATGGAAAATGGCTAAAATACTTATTTCATAACAGTGTCAAAGAAAAAGCTATTTTTCTCTCCATTTCCTTGCTACATTCTGAAGGATTAACTAAAGGTAAGCAACATTGTGGAGCTTGGAAAAACATCTGTCTAAATAGAGATATATGGTGGTGAAGTCTGCCAATCCAAACACACCAGGTAGATAGGGCTGATTTTAATCATATACAATTTTGCCAAGCAAGAGTGCCAAACTTTAAATACTTTTAAAAAGTGTTTCAGCAACACTAAAGCAATGCAATTCCCTTACAGTTTCTTTGACCCCACAGTTTCCTATTACTTCCTATCTAGAAGATTTTTAAGTCTACTATCATTTCCCCGTTAAACAGAGACATTTATTATATTCAGACATAATTTTGAATTCAGTACCATCTCACCTCATGAGGAGAAAAGACACAAAAAAATGTCTTCTTTTACAAACATTCTCAGGAAAATCAAACAACCTTTCCATTATTTTTGTTGGTGATATGTGCAGACTTTATGTACAGTATGTTATATATAAAGAAAACCTTTCATTAGATTTTAAACCTTCTTAGGCTAGATTGTTCAGTTTCTCTCAAGCATAATCATGTTATTTGGAGTCTCTGAGCTGGCCAATAATCAGTTCCTGGGCACGATTCAGATTGCTGCTTTTGGCTAATGCAGCCCTATCAGCTTGGCACAAAGATACCTTCAAGATGATCTGCTCCAATCAGAATTAATGTTGAAGTTCCTCCTAGGTGAGGAACTATGGTGATATGGGGAGGTCTGAGGTTTGAAAAATCTTGGTTTTCTGTCTCAGCACCTACATTGTGGAACAGCCTCTCCTTACAAGTGAGACTGGACTCTACTGTAATGGTTTTTGAAAACTGGTGGAAACTGAGCTTTTCCAGAGAGCTTTCAGGGAGTGCTAGTTTGGGTGGTATTATTATTGTTGTTGTTGTTGTTAATTGCGAAGTCGTGTCCGACCCATCGCAACCCCATGGACAATGTTCCTCCAGGTCTTACTGTCCTCTACCATCTTCTGGAGTTCATTTAAGCTCACGCCTACTGCTTCAGTGACTCCATCCAGCCACCTCATTCTCTGTTGTCCCCTTCTTCTATTGCCCTCAATCTTTCCCAGCATTAGGCTCTTCTCCAGTGAGTCCTTCCTTCTCATTAGGTGGCCAAGGTATTTGAGTTTCAATTTCAGGATCTGGCCTTCTAAAGAGCGGTCAGGGTTGATCTCCTCTAGCACTGTCCAGTTTGATCACCTTGCAGTCCAGGGGACTCACAGGAGTCTTCTCCAGCACTATAGTTCAAAGGCTTCAATTCTTTGGCGCTCAGCCTTTCTTATGGTCCAACTTTCACAGAATTCATTATTCATTATTTAATTTGGTTTTTATGTATTTGTTGAGGAGTGGTATACTGTGGCTGGAGCTTTACATTTTTATTCCATGTTCTTTCATGTTTGTAAGGGTTCTCGAAACATTTGATGGCCCATAAATTCCATAAAAACACACTAAAGTTTATAATGAGCATTCCACAGATGTCTCAGATGAATTTCAAAACTTCTGTGCAAGTTATCAGGTCTAGTAAGGACTATTTGTTCCTTGTTCAGCTCGGTTGGCAACAGTTAACTATCCTTGACTGATTGCGAAAAAAGCTAAGCAAGGTTATGATTAGTATTTGGTTTTAGCTCATCAGGAAATGCTTGACACGGAGATAAGCACCGCCCCCTATAGTCAGCAACAACTAGTGGAGTAAAATCTGCAAAGGATTCATTTACCTTTCCTTTAGTTGTACATTTGAGCTCACAGTCAGATCAGATCAAAACCCACAGAAAATGTCCAATATAATTCCTTGATTGTACTGAATACTAATTTGAGAGATTAATTTATGTGGCTACTATTGCCCATCAAGTTTATTCTACATCAGGTTGTCAAAGTACTTACTGTGGATCGAGAACACTGGACAACAATTTTTTTTCAGAAGTTTTGTTCCTGAAAAACCTTTGATGATTATGATAGAGCCCCTCAAATTGAACACAAATATAAATTCATGATGACTGTATCACGTAGGAAGTTTGAGAAATACGAAATTAACTTCTAATGACTATAGTATAGTGTATTTAATCATATAATGTTTCCAGCACATTGCATGAGTTCAGTAGCCATTTGCTTCTGATTTTCATTTGTGTTCAGTGTCCGGTGGACCTCATTGCAGTGTCCAATAATAGTCAAGCCAGCATTGATGGATTCCAGTTAACCTGATATCATTTTTCCATTGTAGTAACATCCTGGTGAAACCTTTCACCATGGTCATCCCTGACTCCACTTTGATTAAAGAAGTCCGAGTGTAAATGCAGAAAATGAATCTTCAGTGACATTCTCCACTTTGTGGTCTTGCATGCTGTAAGAAGTTTGTCAACCAGCTGAATGTAGTTTGATGCTCTATAATTGCCATGGAAATTCTCAATGACATCCTTGAATGTTTTCCAGGTGATTTTCTCTGACCACACTAGCAAACCTTCTAACCCAGGGGTAGGCAACCTTGGCTCTTTTATGACTCGTGGACTTCAACTTCCAGAATTCCGGAGCCAGCACAGCTGGCTCCAGAATTCTGGGAATTGAAGTCCACGAGTCATAAAAGAGCCAAAGTTACCTACCCCTGTTCTAACCGTTTGTCATTGATGACTTACTGGATGTGTGGACCAACAAAAATACCTTCCTTAATCTTGGCCTCAGTTATTCTGTCTCACATAAGAAAACTTCACCTTCCTTGTTCATCGCTTTTACAAAATTTTTCATCAGTCCAAGTTGTTCTGGAATCAAATTATTTTGGAAGGGCCGCTTCTTTTTAATGCAATAAGACTTTCTTGCACAGCTGTCCTATTTGCATGTGTAATAACAGTACTTGGTATATCCTAGCTTTATCCCAATGATTTCTTATCTATGATTTATCTGACTTCCCCAAATTTCTACATCATTCCTGAAATCCTTTCAATAGTATGACCATCAATATCAGCACATATGAATATGTGCTGGTATTGATGGTCATGCTAATAAAGGTCATTGATTCACACGGTGTTACTTAGCAACCACTTCACAGAATATGTTCTCTATCACAACCCAATTTTAAACCATTTTATGGGTAGTCCTTGACTTACAGCCACAACTGAGCTCCAAATTTCCATTGCTAAGGAAGGCAGTTGTTAAGTCAGTTTTGCCCCAGAATTTATGACCTTTTTTGCCACAACTGTTAAGCAAGTCGCTGCAGTTGTTAAATGAATCATGCAGTCATTAAGTGAATCTGGCTTCCCCCATTAACTTTGCTTGTTGGGAGCCAGCTGAGAAGGTTGCAAACGGTGATCACATGACCCTGGGACAGTACAACGGTCATAAATACATGCCAGTTGCTAAGCACCTGGATTTTGATCATATGACCATGGAGATGCTGCAACAGTCATAAGTGTGAAAAACTGTCATAAGTTACTTTTTTCAGTGCTGTTGTAACTTCCAACAATCACTAAATGAATGGTTGTAAGTCAAGGATTATCTATATGCTCATTTTTTATAGTATAAAACGCATAGAGTAATAGTAGTAGTAGTAGTAGTAGTAGTAGTAGTAGTAGTAGCAGTAGTAGTAATGTTGGAAGGGACCTTGGAGGTCATCGAGTCCAACCCCCAGCTCAGGCAGGAACCCTATACTATTTCGGACAAATGGCTGTCCAGTCTCTTCTTAAAAACTTCCAGTGTTGGAGCATTCACCGCTTCTGAAGGCAGGTTGTTTCATTGGTTAATTGTTCTAACTGTCAGGAAGTTTCTCCTTAGTTCTAAGTTGCTTCTCTCCTTGATCAGTTTCCATCTGTTGTTTCTTGTCCTGCCTTCAGGCACCATGGAGAATAGCTTGACTCCCTCTTCTTTGTGGCAGCCCCTGAGATATTGGAACACTGCTGTCATGTCCCCCCTCGTCCTTCTCTTTGTTAAACTAGACATACCCAATTCCAGCAACCGTTCCTTATATGTTTTAGCCTCCAGTCCCCTAATCATCTTTGTTGTTTTTTTTCTGTACTCTTTCTAGAGTCTCAGCATCTTTTTTACATTGTGGTGACCAAAACTGGATGCAGTATTCCAAGTGTGGCCTTACCAAGGCATTGTAAAATGGTATTAATACTTCACGAGATCTTGATTCTATCCCTCTGTTAATGCAGCCCAGCATTGTGTTGGCTTTTTTGGCAGCTGCAGCACACTGTTGGCTCATATTTAAATGATTGTCCACTAGACTCCGAGATCCCTCTCACAGTTACTACTATTGAGCAAGGTACCCCCTATACTATACCTGTACATTTGGTTTTTCTTGCCTAAATGTAGAACCTTACTTTTTTCAGCATTGAATTTCATTTTGTTAGATAGCGCCCAGTGTTCAAGTCTGTCCAGGTCCTCCTGTATCTTAAGCCTGTCTTCTGGAGTGTTGGCTATTCCTGCCAGCTTGGTGTCGTCTGCAAATTTGATGAGTTCCCCATCTATCCCCTCGTCCAAATCATTGATGAAGATGTTGAAGAGCACTGGGCCTAGAACACAGCCCTGGGGCACCACACTACACACTTCCCTTCATGTAGATGCGGTTCCATTGAGGATCACATGTTGAGTACGGCTGGTCAGCCAGCTACAAATCCATCTGGTGGTGATGCTGTCTAACCCACATTTTTCTATCTTATCGAGTAGTAGATTGTAATCTACTTTATCAAATGCCTTACTGAAGTCCAAGTAAATTATATCCACAGCATTCCTCTGATCCACTAATTTTGTCACTTGGTCAAAAAATGCAATAAGGTTTGTCTGGCATGATCTGTTTTTGACAAACCCAAGTTGGCTTTTAATAATGACTTTGTTTGCCTCTAGGTGTTCACTGATTCATTGTTTGATTATCTTTTTCAGAATCTTCCCAGGTATTGTGGTCAGGCTGATAGGTCTGTAATTTCCTGGATCCATTTTTTTCCCTTTTTTGAAGATGGGAACTACGTCAGCTCTTTTTCAGTCCTCTGGCAGTTCCCCAGTGCTCCAAGATCTTTGAAAAATATAGATCAGTGGTTCTGAGATCACATCTGCCAGTTCCTTGAGAACCTTGGGGTGTAATCCATCTGGTCCTGGTGATTTGAACTCGTCTAGACTGGACAGGTGCTCACTTACCATTTTCTTGCCTATCTTAACTTGTGTTTCTATACTGTTTTTTATGGCACTATTTTTGATAGGTTGGTCTGTTTTTTCCCTTTGTGTAAAGACAGATACTAGCATTACTTTCCAGAAGATTGTTGGAAGCCAAATAATTCAAATGTTACTAAACTGATGCTAAACAATAAATTTTGTCCAATTGATTCTAACCAAGATGACTTTAGATTCTGCCATCTTTTAAGATATCTTTTGATTTTCTGCTATAATTTAAGATTGATATACTTCTGAATTGTTATCTTTGAAAGACAGATCAAGATATCTAATATCCTTACAGTATTCTTCCTGTAAGAGGTTAACTTCTGCTTGAGTTAAAAAATTTATAATTGGCTTGGATTTTTGGACCTTCATTTTGTATCTGCAGAATTCCCTATATTAAAAAATTGTTTCATAAAATGTTTTAATGCCTTGCATTGTTTTTTGATGCTTAATCCTATACCTCTGCATAACATTTGAGCTAATATTCCTTTCTACCATTTGTTTATCACCTCAAATCTTTTCTGTCAATATTTCTAGAGCAGTGATGAATACAAAAAGAGGAAGCAGACATCCTTGCTTTGCACCTTTACTGATTTGAAAATCTACAGAGAAGATGCCCTTTGACCATGATTTTCTGGACATGTGCATTTGATCCAGCCATAGAACTATTCTTAGCATTGATTTTATTCAGTAGAGCCAGGAGAAATTGCCATTGCAAATTGACAAAGGCTTTTTCCATATTCAAAAAGATTAATGCAGTTTCCTTCCTTTTTTAATTTATGTGTTCTGTTATATTGATTATGAACCTGCCGTTGTCCTTTATATTTCTCTTTGGAATATAGCCTGTTCGATCAATATTTGTTATATCTGAAACACATTTCTTCAATTGATTGTAAACGTTTTGTAATCTATATTCAGCAGCAAAATTTCTCTATATGACCTTGGTTTCTTTGGATAATTTCCTTCTTTGTAATCAGGGTTGTGTATTTCTCTTCCCTTGTTGGTGGCCTTGCTTTTGTTTCTTTAACAGCATTCATTATATTTGTCAATAGTTCTAGCAGTTCCTCCTCAAGTTCTTTGTAATATTGAATTGTTGACCCATTTGAACCCTGTACTTTTCCTAATTTGATTTGTCTTAGTGGGGTCTTTGTTTCTTTCTTTCTTGGATCACTGATCACTGAATTATTTGATAGCTGACTTTTCAATATATTTGTACCTTGTAGCTTCATCAATGATAATGTTAGAATATAATTCTTTTTTTAAAAAAAGCCTACAAGTTCTTTCTGATCTTGAATGTAATGATTTGTTGATTTTATCTGTGTTTGTTTCTTTTTCCTAACTAAAGCATTTCCTGGTTAATTTACATGTTCAAAGTTCTTCTGTTTAGCAGACTTTATTTTTTACTGTAATTCTTCAGTTTCTAATAAGCTTAATTCTTATTTGGTTTCTTAAATTCTATCATTATTTGTTTGGGTTAGTTTCATGCTTTTGTTCCAGTTCTCTTATTTTGGTACTTAATTGTTCCTTTTATTTGTGTATTCTCTTTTTTTTTTTTGCCTCAAGTTTAACTGCAGTTATTTAAATGAATGTATTACCAAAGATAAACTATTTGGCCTACACAAATTTATTGAATTGATTAAAGACCCACAGCAAAAATAATTCAATGGAGGCTAGAACAGGTTATGGAAGGATGAATTTGATATGTTTACCTATTGTTGGAAGGGTAAAATCTGATCTTAAGAATGAGATAGGGATATTAAGAAAAAAGACAGAATTTAAAACACTTACTCAAAACCAATACTACTAGGGCACTTATATAAACTCTTATTTAGATATGACTCAAAGAGAGAACAAATTAAAAACTGTACGATAAAATGGATACAATTTTTTTGAAGAAACAGTCAGAACACAACAGGAAAAACTACGGGCCAAATCTATAAAATTTACTCCAAACTATAATCTAAAAGAAAATTGGTACAAAATGTTTTACAGATGGCACACAACAATAACCTACAAGATATTAAGTCATACAGTAGTAAATGTTGGAAATGCCATGAAACAGAGAGTTTTTTTACCACATGGGGTGGACATGAAAAAACTTCTAAGTACCAGAAAAATATACATAGTATAATGCAGAAAATTTTGAAAGTTAAATTTGAAACTGAATCACACCACTTTTTTAACTAGGTATAATGCTAGAATAACAAAGTAAATATCATAATTTACTGTCAGATGCAAAGGATCAGGACCATATATTTAGTTGCAGTTTAAAAAGGCTTTATTGCTCAACCTATACACAAGAGTCTAGTCAACTAAAGTGCAGTACTAAATTGGCATCAAAAGATCAGTGGAATTCAAAACTTAGATTGTAACATAATGACTCTAAATTGATGATGTGCTTAACTCCATCCCCCAGCTTTGCCTGCTCTTCTACATTTACTGAGATATCTGCTCACAGCAGTGAGAGCAAATTTTATTCAAATTCAGTTGTGATGCTATTGGGAACTTAAACTTGGGAAGCCTGAAGCAATGGCAAAATTAACAGCATACATTCACAACTGAAACCTAATCATAATCAATGAGAAAGGTCCCATATATACAATATTTTTTTTCTTTTTAATATGCATAAACAATAACAAGTAACAGTACAGTGGAGACTGTAATGTTAAGTATTAGGCTTCAGACAGAAACCTTTACTGTATAACAAATAATTTAAAATATATTGTTGCATTTCACACTAGATGGAAATTTTAAACAATTTTATGTTTAACAACATCAACATTTTAGAAATTATAGCTAATATTGATATAGAAATCATTATTTTTTTATCATTAAATATTTGAATTACCTAAATATTAAAGTAATAATCTGCTGTCAACACTTTATAAATAGCACAGAATTCAAATAATCTAATATGTTTCTTGAGTACAATTTTAAAACTAAGAAAGGCAAGGCTTTTTCAGTGCTGAGTTGGGTTGAATTGAGAAATAGGTGTTCTTAAATTTGCAAAATGAGATTCTATCTTTTACTTTGGAAAAACAAATAAAAAAAGAAAATGGTTACATCTCACTCACCTCCTCCGTAAGTTGTGGAGCACATAATGGATGATACCCATGCAACCTGACTATAAGATATATTAAAAACAGTCTGGAGTTCTTTGTAGTAGATTGTCAAAGCTTTAGGAAAAGAATAAGCAAATCCAACTGAAATGAATGCGCCAAAGATGATCACCCATCCATATCCACCATCAGGAGGGGTATAGGCCAGGAGAACTGAAAAAGACATGGCCAGGTTCTAGTTGATAGCTGAAGACAACTAGGAAGAGAAGTGAACAAAATGAATGATTTCCCCCTGAACTTCATCTCACTTTTTATAAAACATTTAAACAAACTACATAAAAATGATATTTTACAGATCATAAATATGCATACACTTTCTCTACAGATAAAAAACAAAGTGGACAACGTGCTTGAAAATTTACTTCTATTTTTGCTATTTTAACACACTCTAGCAGATTTCATAATTGATCAGTCACAACCAGGGGGGAAAAAATATTTTGGATCAATATTTTTTCTCCCTTTTGTTATATTTTACTTAACACATTATTATCTATATATATATTTAAAAAAAGCTAAAAATTGGAATTTTTAGTTATCTTAACTTCATAATATGACATAGACTTCATGGCCGAATGGAAAAGTTGGGCAATTTATGAAAGTATTCTGGTTTTGCACCCAAGGCTTTTAGTGGCCATATATAATCCTGGAGCTATAAGATGTACATGTCTTATAGTCACCTAAATATATTCTTTTGCAGTAGTGTACTAAGCTTGATAATTTTGTTCCTCCTTCATGAAAATCACTGCTTTAGCTTATAGGAAACCAAATTTATCCAAATCATAGACACCAGAACTATAGGTGTATGAGAGACAAGCACACAGATTTATCTATATAACATCTGGTTAAGGAGTCTATTTATCTTTGTGCTAATTCCCCACCACCATCACCATCACCAAAAAAGCAGAATTTTCCATCTTGGTTTCTCCTTCCCAATCTGCTGAAGTTATGCTTGTGCATGTTTAAAACTATGAAAATTCAAATCCAAAACAAAAGTAATTAGGACAAGGGACTTCTACTTGGTTCATATACCTAATGGGACCATCACCATGTCTCCTACCTTAAAATGTTCTTCCACTGAAACGTCCTGGGATCTTTCTTCTTCTGCCTTCACATCTAACTTCTTAAGGGCAAATGCCTTTCTAGAGTTTTCAAACAGCAGTAAAAATGTCTTCTGGGTCCGTATGATCCTAGCTTAAAAGGATAAGCCCATTGCATAAGCAGCAGGTGATCAACCATACAACGTCCAGATCTTAGGACTGAGCACTTAAAATTATAGGGCACTGGAGAGGGTATAGAACACTCTCCAGAAACAACAGCAGAAAGTTCCTAAAAACTTCCTGAGAAAATAATTCAGCAGTTCTTACAAGGTTTGAGAGAAGTTCTTCATATCCTGGTGCCAAGATCTTCAGTTGGATCCAGAAGCCGTGGATGCTATTACAAAACTAATATTTTCTATTATGTTGTTGAAGTTTTAAAATGGAAATTCTTAAGAGCAAGGACAAGTTCCTCCTCTCAAGTTGCAAGGATGACAAACTGAAAGGGATGGCAACAATCGCTTCAGCTATAAAGTACAAGAACAAAAGGAATAAGGCATGTATGGGATCTTCTTGTAACTTCTACATTGTAAAAAGTTTGTGGTATTTTATCTTATAAAGATTCAACAATGAATTTACCTTTAGTAAATATGATATATGTGTAAGAGGGTAAAAGAGTTTAAAGATCAATGTTTTGTCTCACATCTTTGCCAGTCTTTTTATTGCCCTGTTGTATGTAGACTAGCAATTAACAATTTTATAGTATGGAAAATGTGAATAAACTCACCACCCAGAGTGTACATGGTAATAGGAAGATAGCAGAATAAGATAAAAGTTTAATTTTGTATAATAAAACAGTTTTGGGGGTGTATGGGTTCTGAGCATATTAAGGGGGGAAAAACTCTAACAAATGGTATCAGAATTAAAAAAATTCTGTGGCTCTACCCAGATTAGGTAGAGTCATAATTAGGGTGATAAAAAAGGATGTAATAAATGTGGTAAAACTGGGCACTTAACTATGGACTGTAAGACATAAGTACAATGTCATGGTTCCGACAGACAGAGACGAATAAAGCAGAACTCTGAGGCTTGAAAATCCCTCAAAGAACATGTTTATTGCTTACAAAGTATCGGCATGTTCAAAAGTGAAACCAAGTCTGAATACACAAGTAACAATTACCCAATTACCCACTCATAAAACTATGCAAGCAACTACATTCCCCAATATTCTCATTGGGCGGGCTTTTTTATGCAACGCCCAATCCCTGGTCGCGGGAGCAGTAGATGATCTTGGTTCCCACGGGACAAAAGATTATTTTGACTAACAAAGCAACTAAGCAACCCTACTCCCTCCGTTCTATGTGGCAACCTAGAATGAGAAGAAAAAATGGCTGCAGCCATGCTCATTATTGAGTTAGTAAATATATATATATATATATATACTTTGTACTTTGGGTAATTGTTACATGTGTATTCAGATTTCACTTTTGAAAGTGCCAATACTTTGTAACTAATAAACATGTTCTTTGAGAAATTTTCAAGCCTCAAAGTTCTGCTTTATTTGTCTCTGTCTGTTGGAATCATGACATTATACCAAATCTCTCAAAACTTTCATTTTTTCGGGATGCTGGGGCTACCCATCCTTTGGGAGAGTGGTGATGAGTAAAGTGATTGATTTTCTAGAGTTACATTAAAGATTAACTTTAATGTACCCTTGTTGGTAAAGGCAGTCCCTATGGTGAATAAAGATGTGGGTAAGGGAGGACTCAAAAGGTCCCAATAGTGAAAGTCCAAATACAAGTAAAGGGAATTAAGAAGATGCTCTTTGTAGGGACTGTACCAAAACTCCTCTTTCATCTTCTCATTGAGATTTATTTTCTTAGATATTGGGAGTTAATTAAAGAACCAGATGAGATTGAGGAGGGTAAGATTCAGGAGGGCAGTGGAATCTGCATAATGCAGATAATCATAGAGGTCAACCAATCGGGAATTTGTCTCTTCCTTGGGGAATGGGTATTTGCCCAATACAAAAAGAGTAGTCTAATTGAGGAGAAAGGAAAGGACTGGGAGAAGCCATCCATGGTTGAAAAAAGAAATGGAATGTTACATAGAGTTAGAGCACATCCCTTGAGAGAAAAGCCTAAATAATCATAGTGCTTCAAAAATACAGACAACAGATTCTCCAATTATCTCATTAGAATCTCTGGACAGGACACTTAGGCATGGATAGGACGAATATCTATGGAGCTTCTAAGTCATCCAGGTATGGTTGTCCCAAAGGTGCTTTTCTCAGGTTGCCTCCTGAGAAAAAACACCTTTGGGGCATGGATAGGACATTATACAGAATTCTAGAGAGATTTTAATTGATAGGCCTCACCAGAGATATCAATTATCACTATAAATCATGTCCAGAGTGCCAACTAGTCTGGTAAAGAGGGCCACAGGATTAACACCATTAGTGAGAATCCCGGTAGTACCGTTACTGTTTACAAAAGTGGCCATGGATATTGTGGACTCATTCCCCAAGACAAGACAAGGACATCAATATATTCTTGTCCCAAGTGATTATGCAACCTGATACCTTGAAGCAGTACTTCTTTGAAACAACCACAGGTAGAAGGTTGCTGAAGAGTTAGTTAAACTTTTCAGTTTTTAACAGATTGGAGTATAAATTTCCATGAGAAACCAAGTACCTCACCATTGAAAAGGAAGTATTAGCCTTGAGAGTCATAGATGTCCCCAAAGTATATTTATCAGGCCAGAATATACAGTTGTACCAATAGAAAAAAATATTTGCAGCTCAAGGTTGAACTGAGGGGTACTTGGTGCTCTCTGAGTTTGGTGGTTTTCTTGCAGATGTTTCATTACCCAAGTAGATATCATCAGGGCTATGGTTAGCCCCAGTGATGTCACCAAATACTGACAATGTTATCTGGTTGGATAATGAAACATCTGCAAGAAAGAAGCCAAGCTCAGAGGGCACCAAGGATCCCACATTTACAGTTGTAACAGACTGTCAACCATTGATAGGGATACAATGGATGAAAGACTGTAATCCTTGAATTACACATTGCAATCCTATAAGATCACTATCCAGTACAGAGTGGGGGGGGGGAATATCCTTGCAAATTGTCTGTCACACATCTGGAAGAAGACACAGAAACAAATAAAGAAAGGCTAATGAAAGTTGTGTGACAAGAGTACCAAGAAAAGTCCTTGTTACTTAAAGAAAGTGGATTGAACAGGCATTTTTTCTCTCTCTCTCCTAGGATATTACCTGGATAGATAGAAGGCTTAAAACAGCCACACCCTATCTGAAATTGGAGAGTCTTTTATGAAAATGAAACCAAAAGCACAAGTGTGTTGGTATATCAAGAAGGTTTAATTTTGTACAAAAAAAAAACAGTTTGAGAAAAACAATTACAGTCTTTGTGTCTTGTTATGTACCATGTTAAGAAAAAGCCCCAACAGAAAACAAGTGGATTTTTCCTCAGAATAAACAAAATGAAATGCTTCTCTTGTTTCCTGCATCCCCCAGGCTGCTTATACAAAACAGAAAAATAATGGGATGTTTTCCATTACTCTGAGATACAAGCCTATGGGGGTTTATTATCCCCAAACAGTTGCATCAGATGAGATCTATGATTCTGTCTAAACAAGAATACAGATCTTTGATAATCAAAAGATTAGACATAATCTTTTTAATACAAAGATATACTTATTTCTAATGAGCAGAATCCTAGAGTTTTGTTCCAGATACCTGATATGTGTTCCAAAATTGCTTTTACACTTAGATGCTTTTTTTTTCTATCCTGATTTGACTTGCAGAAAGGGGTGTTAAAATTTATATTTACAAAGTGAACTCCAACAAATTTATGGAAATTTTTCACAGCAAGCTTTCCTGGTTCAGAAAGGATATTTTATGCATGTCTGGATATTCCTCTTCATTCCACCCTCCCCAAGGTGGTTTGTTCTATTCTTGGGCAGCTATTACTTTCCAGATTTTTTTCCTGGTACCTAACCAAAATATATTTCCTTCTAGTTTGTATGCCATCTTTTGTGACAACTCTTGTTTTCTATATGACAAGATAGCTGTTCCTATGATAGCTGTTTTTCCATAATCTTCTTTTTTCAAGGTTGAACATACTCAGTTCCTCCAAAGTTCCCTTGTACCTTTTCTCTTCCAAGTTCCTTATCATCTTGACTTTTTTCCTCTGGACATGTCCCAGTTTCGTAATGCCATTCTAAAATGCAGTAATATTCTTATATTCATTGGCCTGAACAGTGCATAATAAGAAGAATGAGGATGTCTCTCTTGACATTATACTTCAGTTATACTGTAGACATCTACTGATGTCAGGTTGTGCATAGAAGAATAATGATGCCACCCTATTCTCGAAAGTAAACTAATTTTGCAGATGCTTTCTTCCACTGAGACCTTGCGAAACTTAAAGGCATTGCTATTAATAATGTAACACCACAGTTTTATGCTTTCATTTTCAAGATGGATGGATGAATGGATGGATGGATTTGTGGAATACATGGATGCATGAATAGGGTAAGAGTAGGTAGATAGATAAGAAGGTAGAAGGAAGAAAGAAAAAAAGAAAAAAAGAGAGAGAGAGAAGAAAAGAGAGAGAGAGAAGGAAAGAAGAGTGAGAGAGAAGGAAAGAAGAGAGAGAGGAAGGAAGGAAGGAAGGAAGGAAGGAAGGAAGGAAGGAAGGAAGGAAGGAAGGAAGGAAGGAAGGAAGGAAGGAAAGGTATATGATGGATATGATAGATAGATGATAAATAGACAGGGTAAGAGGTAGGTAGGTAAGTAAGTAGATGAGAGAGAGAGAAAAAAGGAAGGAAGGTAGGTAGGTAAATATAGATATTAGATGATAAATAGATGACAGGGTAAGAGGTAGGTAGCTAGGTATGTAAGTACATAGAGAGAGAGAAGGAAGGAAGGAAGGAAGGAAGGAAGGAAGGAAAAGAAAGAAAGAAAGAAAGAAAGAAAGAAAGAAAGAAAGAAAGAAAGAGAAAGAAAGAAAGAAATACAGGAGAGAGAGGGATTTTTAAAAAGAAACTCTCACACAATTAAAGGAAACTATGTGGGCAGGTATTATATTGCTTATCCTTGTACTTGAGACAAGACTTAAACATTGGTAATATTTTTTTTGTCTCCACATTTCATTGCCCAAATTTTAATGATTTTGCCTCATGAGGAGTTCTTGGAACTGCAAAAGATAGCTACTTTTAAAGTACAATTGGCTTAATAGAGATAATGTCCCAGCATGGATTTCGGATTATAAACGGTATTGAAAATCATGGATTTTAAAAGGTCATTCAGAAAAACACTTTAGAAAGAATCACAGAAATCAGCATGCTTTTGAAAGATCCTAGCAGAGAAAAAGAAAGAAGGAGCTTCAGTTTATGGGGGGGGGGGTATACAAAGGATGATTAGATTAGGAACAATAGCAACTGAAGACCATGAAAGGCATAAAGAAGAAACAGCATCTGACCCTCATAGGGTCTACAGAGGCCAAGCAAGAAAATATTTGGATTCAGCTAAAAGACAATTATGGGTCATGAAAACATGAAAGCAAAGATCAGGAGCAGCTAGGATTCAGAGACCACATGAAGGAGCTAAACAAGGGCACAGGACAGTCAGTTTTGCAATTGAAATTACAGGCTAGATGGGTGGGGAAAAAAATGTATACAAAGATATAGGGAGAGAGAAAAACCCAGAGGACAGAACAAGGTAAGACATTACAAGTAGCATGCATGCTTGGCTAACAAATGTAGACAACTAAGCAGACAAGTTTGGTGCAGTGGTACATCGTGATAAAAATTGGGAGTCTGTAAGTTCTAGTCCTGCCTTAGGCACAAAGCCAGCTGGGTGATCTTGGTCCAGTCCTTCTCCCTTTCAGCCCTAAGAAGGAAGCAGTGGCAAACTATTCCTGAAATCTTGCTGAGAAAATGGTAGGGACAAATTCAGGCATTGAACCCTGGCCAGACGGACACTTCTGGGATCACACTGTGCAGCCTAGCAATGAAGTGTCTTGCTTTGCTTCCCTAACACAAGCTCTGCAGCATCCATCAATTCAATGCAGCTGCTCAGAAAATGGAGGCCCAGCAACACAGCGGTCTGCCTTCCTTCCCTACCTTGGCCTCCTGACCTTGGAGATCTATGAAAAGTAAATAAATAACAGAATAACAGAGCTGGAAGGGACCTTGGAGGTCTTCTAGTCCAACCTCCTGTTCAAGTAGGAGACCCTATACCATTTCAGACAAGTGGCTTAAAAGCTTTAAGTGATGGAGCATCCACAACTTCTGAAGGCAAGCTGTTCCACTGGTTAATTGTTCTCACTGTTAGGAAATTTCTCCTTAATTCTAGGTTGTTCTATGCTTAGTTTCCATCCATTATTTCTTATCTTGCCTTCTGGTGCTTTGGAAAATAGGTTGACCCCTATTTTGTGGCAGGGAACAAAATAGCAGTGTTCCCAAATATGGGAACACTGCTATCACATCACCCCTAATCCTTCTTTTCACTAGACTAGACTTATCCAATTTCTGCAACCATTCTCTATATTTTTTTAGCCCCCAGGCCCCTAATCATCCTTGTTGCTCTTCTCTGCACTCTCTCCAGAGTCTCAACATCTTTTTTATAATATGGTGATCAAAATTGGATGCAGTATTCTAAGTGTGGTCTTACTAAAGCTTTACAAAGTGGTACTAATACTTCTTGTGATCTTGATTCTATCTCTCTGATAATGCAGCCTAAGATTGTATTGGCTTTTTTTGGCTACTGCTGCGCACTACTAGCTCATATTTAAGGGATTGTCCATTAGGGCACCAAAATGAGATGGGGCCCAGTGGGGTGGAAAGTAGATCATGTCCTGTGTGGACCCAGAAAACAGGCAGAGGAGGCACCATAGCATCCCTGTGGCCAGTTGTAGGGGCACACAACCCTGAAGCACTGCAATAGCTATAACTTCAGGACTGGGTTGTAAACCCAGGGGTCCGTTGTAACTTCATTAAACAAGGACTACTTGTATTAGATTTCCAATCTATAGGAATTGGGCAGCTGTACTGAATAAATAATTTACTTGGCCACCCATCTTGCAGACTCCAAATCTGGGTGGCTAGCACAGTTAAAAACATCAATATAATAAAAAAAAAATACCACAGGAAAGAGAAAACAGAAAAGCAAATAAGAGCCCATTACAGAAACCTTCCATTTGCAAAATTTGAATCTGTAATATTTGTGGAGTAAAATGTAGCATAAAATGGTGACAAATCATTTGATCCACAATAGAACAACTATGTGAAAAATTGAAAAGTACAGGACTTGATTGGCTCATCACCCAGACCTTTGGCGAGGTTGAAGTAACTATAGCCTCCTTTAGAGTTTGTTCTTTTTTATTTATATCTATCCAGTCCTGAACTCCTTTTGCTGTATTTTGGCTCATTTCTCCTTCAGATTAGGAAGAAAACTCTTTCATATCCCCAGTTCAGAAATCCCCACAATATATACCCGAAACCCCAAATCTAACTATCTGACTAGCTATTTATGAGCAAGAAAGTTGTAAAGAATATCTGAGAACTTTGAATTTTTGCCCACTCTGAAATTTTTGACTAAAAGCCCGAAGGGCAAAGTCTAAACTGTTGCTCCTATATTTTTTCAAACATTCATAAGAAGTAGGAGTTACTTTGTGCCCTTTTACTCTGGGAAAAAGCAGTTATAAACATTCTGTTTCTTTCCTTTTTGACTATATTTGATTAATCTACTATTATCCACTATCATTCAAAGAAGCATGCAGTGCATCAAGCCCAAGCTTGACATGTCTAAAGCATTCCTTTCCATTTTTTATTTATTTTATTTAAACACATTTTTTTTCCATTCAGTATATGATTAATTTTGTTTGATTGAGTTCAAGGCTGAGCAGGGTGGTGGCCTAGTGGTAAAGATCCTCTCCTCCCTCTCTGAAGGTTGAGAGTGCTATCTTAGGTAGCAGCAGATGTTTCTCTCCTAAGACGCAAAGAAAAAATATCTGTTGCAAACTCTGCATGGCCAGTAAATGCTCGGCTCCATTCACTTGCCCCGACTCTACCCTGAATTAAGGAATTACAGGGTCATAAAAAGGGAGCTTGTTTATTAGGATGGAGGTTATAATAAACAAACACTTAAAACACATTTGTCTGTCATTTTCATCATACACGGTTTAAGTACAACAGTGGTTCTCAACCTGTGAGTCGGGACCCTATTTGGGGTCAAACGACCATTTCACGGGAGTCGCCAAACAACGCAGTCCGCCATTTTTTCCCCTTTTCCTTAGCTGTGCTACTCCCTTTTATTCTATTGGCTTTTGAAAGCCAATAGAATAGACTCTCTTGAATAGAGTCTAATTCTATTGGCTTTCAAAAGCCAATAGGAATTGTCCAGGCTGTCTCTGCCCTGCTGAGCCCGCCAAAAGCCCCATTCTGCAAACGGTGGTGCACAGTTTAGTCCTCGACTTACAACCAGTTGAGTAGGCCTCGACGTACGACCGGTTGGGGGTCGTGGCATTAAAAAGGTTGAGAACCACTGAAGTACAACAAAAAATAACCTGTAGTACATTTAAACACAATAAACAGATAACAGAGCAATCATAGACTTGCCCCCACTGTTTAGCTTTACATATAACGAGTCAGGAGGACTTCCATTGGGCATGGGAGGGATATGTTTTTCAGAGATTTCCGGTGGTGCACGATCAAATATTGATAACCATGATATAGAAGAGTATTCTGACAGCAGCCTGCATTTATGGATGCACTGGATCTAAGTTATTTTATCTATTGGGCTGCAAAATCAGGATGTTTGCACAGGATGGTTTGGAGAGAAAAGATAACCAAGGAAAGAAAATAGGCAGGTGCAAACACATGGACACATGGACAGATATGAATACACATGGACAATATAAACCAAGAGACTTTGAAAGTGGCAGAAATCTTTCCCTATAATTCCCCATCCACTCCCACACTGTGACATCTACTGTATATGTTTGAAGATAACACAGTTTCTTTCCAATTATAGTTAGAGCTGCAACTATAGATTTTGTGTAATTGCTACTATTAGCTTTATTTCTACTCAGATAGCCACAAATATATACTATATATGATTTGCAAGCTCTAGTAACAAAAGTCAAGAAGCACAGAGGAAAAAAATTAAGACTACGATTAAATATAAAGAAGTTCTAAACTAATAACAACCGGCACACAACTAGCCTTAGAATTGATAGTGAAGACTGCTGTGGATTAAGTCTGAAGAAGCTACTTGAATAAGCAATGAAACATTTCAAACCAACAAAAAAAGATGTCCAGTTTTTTAGGAAGATGGTGTATTACGAGAGGGACCTCCTCTGAATTAGAAGAATCCTGAGGGACTCTAGAATACAGAAATGTATCATTTGGATCTATGTCACTACCTGCTATCATATAGTTATTATCAGTTCCTCAGTTAGGCTATTAGTGGAGAGATAATATACATTAACTAGTAGGAAGCTGCAATAGTTAAATTTAACTAATGCTGATAAGATATACTCTTCCATATGCACAATTTAACACATCAGGTTTAAAGCTTTATGGAATATATTTGTAGCCCTTCATTACATTACCCACAGATTCACAGATGCCGATAAGGAAACTGAATGATCTCATCTAACTTAATATTCTCCCATATTCTGGTCTGCTGCCCAAAAACCATATCACACTTGGATAACTGATAAAATTAGCATCCCTGTACGATGTTTGGCATTCTCAAGAGATGATTATAAATGGGCAGAGTGAAGTTGGGAGAGCTTTCATTTTATAATGTTATGTTTGCTATGTCTGTGGAATCAGTGGAATTACAGGGACTTGCTTCATCAGAGATGATTTATTATATTTATGATGGGCAGCTAGGAAGGCTCCCTGTGAATCAGGGTATAGCATGCTGGATGGGGATTTCTGGGAGTTGAAATCCACACATTGTAAAGCTTCCAGGTTTGAAAAACACTGGTCTAAAATGTTGGCAACTTCAGCAGCTTCTTGCTTATGATCTTCTGCCTTCGAATCCTATGCAAGTTCACACCATATTTCTGTCTTCTCCACTGTTCTATCATCTTATGCCTGCTCCACCAAATGTTCATTATAACCTGAGATAGCTGATTGCCAGTAACCTTCACTTAATTGTAGTGATAAATAAATAAACCCTAAACACTGGTCCTCGTCTAGATACTTGTAGGTTGTCCATAAATTCTGCTCTGCTTCCTGATCCATATCAAGCTATTCCATATCCTTTCCTTTCCTTCTCGCCTTGCCTTTTTTTTTTTTTAATTTGCTGATGCACTGAGCGGTTTAGTATTTATTAATTACAAGATCTGACTTCACTTGCTTATCTTTTCTTTGGAACAATCATCTGAAATGGTTGAGTTGCAGTTGTTTTTTATTTCACCTGTGTAGGTTTGTTTTTGCTCTGTTGGTGGAACAGTTTACAAAAACAAAAGCTTTTTTTTTTTTGCTGTATCTTCTGCCTCCCCCTCCCCTTCCCCAGCCCATTCCTCTCCCTTCTCTGCACAAACAAATTGGTTTTGGTATCTTTTAGCCTTGAAAATGTCTGCTGACATATTATCTCTGATGGATTAATCAAGTTATAAATACCTCTTCTACAATTCTCTCCCAAGGTCAAAGTTTTTCAAGATTGAGGAATAGGTAAATATAACCATGTTTAAAAACTCAAAAAGTGTGATTCAAAATGTCACTAAGAACTTTTTCATCCTAATCATTATCATTTTCAAAGCAGCTTATTTAAAACTTACCACAATTTCTTGCCTTTATTATGATGGGCAGCAGAAAAGTTAATTACTGCTTGCTCTTTGGGCCTCTGTCCTTATTAATTTCTGTCCTTATTAATTTCATTTCCAATAATAGTTATACATTGTTAATACACAAGTTTGGAGTACTGGCTCCAAAGAAGGAGTGGATTGAAGAGAAAGAATTCTCTTAACTTCTGTTTCTTCTTTCTTCCAAATCTGTTTTAATGCATCCCCATCTCCCAGTTTGGACCATTGTTCTATTTTTCTCCATTATTCATTTATCTTTCTTGTAACTTTAATTGGATCTTTCTCAAAAAGAATATTAATTTGACCCATTTCATTATTAGCAGTTACTAACTGAGCATAAAGTGAGATTGGTGTTTAGGCTGTTAGTAAACAGTTTTTACCCATTAAATCCAAATCAGAATCCAAACGGAGTGATATTGCCTTCCTCAGAAGTCTTAACTGACAGGGCTCATCATAAATGTTTCTGTGCAAATATTGTCTACTCTCTAGTTCAGCGGTTCTCAACCTGTGGGTCGGGACCCCATTTGAGGTCGAACGACCATTTCACGGGGGTCGCCAAACAACGCAGTCCGCCATTCCCCCCCCCCTTTTCCTTAGCTGTGCTACTCCCTTTTATTCTATTGGCTTTTGAAAGCCAATAGAATAGACTCTCTGGAATAGAGTCTAATTCTATGGGCTTTCAAAAGCCAATAGGAATTGTCCAGGCTGTCTCTGCCCTGCTGAGCCCGCCAAAAGTCCCATTCTGCAAACGGTGCTGCACCAGTTGAGTAGTCCTCGACTTATGACCGGTTGAGTAGTCCTCGACTTACGACCGGTTGGGGGTCACGGCATTAAAAAGGTTGAGAACCACTGCTCTAGTTACAAACCCCCTCTAAGCGTGATAGCTTTTCATTATCCCCATCTATCTCAGCATATATCAGTTGACGGAAAAGTCAGAACACTTACTTGTTGGCTTTTGGTGAGATAGTTCCTCTTTTGGATGGTGTTAAGAGCATCTGAAAGTTGTCTCCTGTTCCAGTCTCTTCCTGAAATGTTTCTTTGGCTTGTTCTTAACTTTATTGCTTTTCTTTGTGTCCTGATTATTTGTATTTTCCCCTCTTCATTCAGGGAGACTAATTCCTCCGGTATTTTACAGCAGTTAAAATAATAAGTGTGCTAACTCTATAATAAGCAGCAATGAGTCTACAGAAAGGGGCAACAAATGGATGAATGATAACAGCTAGTTTTTCCCAGGATTAAATAGACCTGATATGGAGCCTGAAAAAACGGTACACTTTATTTTTCAAAAGTTGCATCCAATTCGGAAAACATTCACTGCTATCTTTAAGCCAGTCCCATTAAGTGATAATTTGAAACTGATAGGAACAAAACTCTGCCTTGCAAATCAATGCTGCAGTAATGGTTTTATTGCGAAATGGAGAAATTGCTAGGACTCAGTTGACTTCTTGATAGCTAAAAGTCTGCCAATGCAGAGAATTTTCTCAAAACAATGCAACCCCGCAATTTAATCAAAGCCAAGATAACAAGCCAGGTTTACTTCACCAATAGGGCTATGAAATGTGAATATATAAAAGAGAGCAAGCTATTACCAACTTGGTCAAATGATGAAGTACAAAAGCACGGCCAACCTTTATCCTAAAATTCATATTATTTTTAATGATTCCAATCTATAGTATTATAAAGCAACAAAGGAAGTCCATAGCAATTCCTACAACAAGAAGACATCCCCAGTCCTAATGCTTCATACATAAATTCAAATTCCCTAGCAAAGCTAACTGCTATTAGCCAGGAAAGCAAGAAGTAGCAAATACAGGTAGTCCTTGACTTACGATCACAATTGAGCCAAAAAATTCTCTTGTTAAGTTTGTTAAGTGAATTTTGCCCCATTTTACGACCTTTCTTGCCTTAGTTGTTAAGTGAATAACTGCGAAGTTAGTTGAGAAGTTAGTAACCTGGTTGTTAAGTGAATCTTGCTTCCCCCATTGGCTTTGCTTGTCAGAAGGTTGCAAAATGTGATCACGTGATTCAGGGACACAGCAACGGTCATAAATATGGAAACAGTTGCCAAGCATCTGAACGTTGATCACGTGATCACGGGGCTGCTACAATAACTGTAAGTGTGAAAACCGGTCATAAGTCATTTTTTTCAGTGCCATTGTAACTTTGAATGGTCACTAAATGAACTGTTGTAAGTCGAGGACTACCTGTAAGATGGAAGGTGGCGAAAATTATGTCTTCCAAATTTCAGTGATAACAATGCGGTTACCAAGCAGTCTTCAGTGTTGGATACGGTGAAAGTGTGTATGAAGATCAGCATTCACCCCTGATTTTATTTGCACGCTTTCCTTTCTTCAGCCATTCCCCGAAAGAGAACCTGTATTAAAAAGAATTCACACCCAACTTATCAACTATTTTTAAAGGTAACTTACAGTAATTTGAAATAGTAAAACTCTCATAGACAGCCAAGGAGACTTCAGTTCCATGCCAGTGACTAGGAGTAAAAAATGTACAGTTTAGTTGCCTTTGGGCTACAGCATCAAAAGAAAGCTGGAGCAAAAAAGTACTTTCTGCCACAAAAGAGGAAAGCAGCTGCTCCCTTTTTTGTCAAAAGATGAGACCAGAATATTTAATTCACACTTGAAATTTCTACCGCAAGAGTCATTTTAATATTTTCATTTGATCTTCCTTTCTGCATTTGATTTCCTGTATTTAATGCTGTCTTGGAAACAAGTAGTAGTAGTAGTAGTAATAATAATAATAATAATAATAATAATAATAATAATAATAATAATAATAATAATAATAATCATAATCATCATCCTATCTGTAATACCATCAAACATCCACATCTGCCTATCCCAGGTCCTGGGTAAGGACTCTATAGGTAGACAAAATGCCAAATCCAGTCTGAACATCTGGCTGACTGTGCGATGATCAATAATAATAATAATAATAATAGTAATAATAGTAATAATAATAAAGTTGGAAGGGACCTTGGAGGTCATCTAGTCCAACCCCCTGCTCAGGCAGGAAACCCTACACCATTCCGGACAAATGGCTGTCCAGTCTTTTCTTAAAAACTTCCAGTGTTGGAGCGTTCACAACTTCTGGAGGCAGGTTGTTCCATTGGTTAATTGTTCTAACTGTCAGGAAGTTTCTCCTTAGTTCTAGGTTGCTTCTCTCCTTGATTCGTTTCCACCTGTTGTTTCTTGTCCTGCCTTCAGGTGCTTTGGAAAATAGCTTGACTCCCTCTTCTTTGTGGCAGCCCCTGAGATATTGGAACACTGCTATCATGTCCCCCCTCGTTCTTCTCTTTGTGGAAAATGTTCAGCAATATGTGATATTAAACATATAAGTACTATGTCAATGTTACTACAGGGAGTCCTCGACTTACAACAGTTCATTTAGTGACTGTTCAAAGTTACCACAGCACTGAAAAAAGTAACTTATGACTGTTTTTCACACTTATGGCCTTTGTAGCATCCCCAGGATCATGTGATCAAAATTCAGATGCTTGGCCATTGACTCAGACTTATGACTGTTGCTGTGTCCCAAGGTCACCCTGTGATCACCTTTTGCAACCTTTTGACAAGCAAAATGGGGACGCCAGATTCATTTAACAACCGTGTTATTAACTTTTATCAACTGCAACGATTCACTTAACAACTGGGGCAAGAAAGATTGTAAAATGGGGCAAAACTCACAAATGTCTTGCTTAACAATAGAAATTTGGGGTCAATTGTGGTTGTAAGTCAAGGACTTACCTGTATTTACAATAACTCTTTTAACATTTTCCTTCCAAACAAACTCAATCTCTGAAGCCCTTGGTTCCATGGATAAGGCAAAGGCCATTACCCTTTTTGGCTTTGTAAATCTTAGGCACTAGTTCTTCCAAAGGATAAGGAGGGCAACAAGTTTGTTTGCTGTAATGCTCACTGCTTTTCCTCAGAGGTTAATCCTGGGTTGAGGAAGAACATTTTGCAACAGGGTGATTTACAGCAGAGAAGAGGGTCAACATTGGGAACAGTGAAATCAACAATTCCCCTCTGAGAAACGATGAGCACATTTGCATATTACAACGGTCAAGCTTGAAGCTCGCTTTGCTGGCACAACAATTATCGCTTCTTAGCTTGCCAAAAAACTTGGGCGGGGAGGACGGGGAATTGGAATGTAAGCTACAAAGATAGCCTACAAAGATAAAAAAGGCAGACCGTGAGAATCAAGGGCAATTGCACCTAATTGGGTAATGTGACCTATTCCTAAATAGGAGGAGAAACTCTATTCTTTACTATAGGGGTTTGGACTGGGGTTTGCTAGAGCTGGTTTTGCTTTCGTATGTGCTGAAATGATGTACTCAATAAAGAGATTGGAGTGTCTCAAAGGTGTTTGCTTGGTTGGGTTCATCAGTCGGAACCTTGACAACTTTCCAAGGTGGGAAAGAGAAGAATCTAGAAAAAGCATCATTTGACATTTGGTATCCGTAGCAGAACATCCAGATTCGGCCATAGTTTCATTCCATACAGCATTAACCTTGTGAACTCTCAAACTTCCTCCTTCCATTATATATTCAAGATGGACAGTATTTAATATTTATTTGCTACGTATATGTAGGGATGTGGGTCTATGCATATTTTGTTCATAGTATGTTTAGGTATGCGTCATGTATGTGTTTCACTTTGAGAGCGGGCAACTAAATTTCATTTTTGATGTGTGCCATTGTGCCCACAGTAAAAAAATGACAATAAAGGTTATCTTATCTTATCTCTACACCACCATTTCCTCTCAGAACATCACTTTGAACAATCCATGACTGAACTGAGGAGTGTTTTCGAAAAAAATTAAAATGTTCTTCATAGTCTGAAAACTGAAGAAAAGGGAGGCAGATGGGTGGCTAGTAGTTGTATGAGACCGATCTCAGGAGGCTTCGTCCTCAGACCTTAGCCAATACAGATGTTCTATAAATCTAAGAGAAAAGCAAGCAAGAGCAATGAAGCTACTGGAAACAACTGCATTTGAACAACAGGTTTATTGTAAGAAAATTAACATGACATTACATAAAATTGCAAAATTGTGCAATTATGGCAAAATGTTTAAAAATCCACACGTTTGCCCTCAGAGGACTACAGTACTGCTTTACTAACATACCTGAGCACTGAACATCTGATACCATTTCTAAACAGATTTGGGAGCTTTCTGATATTATACAAACCGCATATACTACATACAGAGGAGAACCGGCTTGGCAGGTTGGGAAACAACCAGCCGCACAGTCTCGCTCCATTTCCATGGGGCAAGTGCAAGATTGTGATAAATATGCAACAAATGTGCTTGGTGGATTTTGCCTTTAAAACAACAAATTGTGGAATTAGAAACTGAGAATGTTTTCCGTGTCTGTTTTAAAAAAGTATGTTAAAACGGAGGAATGATGCATCAGAAAAAATAAGCTAAATAAACAAAAAAAACAAACCAACAACAAAGAATATAAGTAGAAATATCAAATGCAACTCTGAACTGCTTAGCATAATTATGGGGACTTATGTCCATCTGGTCTCACACTGTGCAGGGTTCTTTCCGAATTAGATTACTCAAAAAACAAGTTTATACAGGAAAATTCCTATTAGATAATTTAAAGCATGTAAACAACTAAATTCCTCAGTTAATATTACTGCTTAAATAATTATTCATGCGTAAGACTCATGGTATTTCACCCCCCTGGTAAAAATTTCAAGATTTAACTCTCAAGCACTGTAGTCCACAGCCTCTCCCCTTTCCCCTCCCCCCCTCTGAATGGTTAGACAAAGATTTTTATTTAGTGCAGATAAAAGAACAAAAATTAAGAGCAAACCTACTGCAGAATTAACCACAGCATATTCTATTTCTATTCATCACATGACAACTTCATTTGCTAACAAGCTAAGTTCTTAAATTTCAACTCCGATTGACACTTCTAAATAAATAATACAGAAGATTGTCAACAAGCAGCAATGTGTTTTGTAAGGTTTTTGAAAATGACATAACACTTCTTTTTTTTTGAAAAAATAATGCAACATTAAGGGGAGGGTGCTTCAGAAAGTTTGCAGCTAAGAGGCTTACAACAGCACAAATATAGCCAAGTAAATAATAAAAACAATTAAATATATGAAAACTAACCGGCGTTATACAAATGTCAAAGAAACCATAACTTATTTAAAAATTCCGTCTTGGCAACTACACACTTAAGACATCAAAGCCTTAATTATTCATGTAGAAAAAAAACCTAAACTCACTTCTAAAGTAGCAGGTTAGTGCCCTACTATATTGAGCTGTAGGTTGAACACACTTAAGTCAACTTGGAAATTAATCCTATAACAATCCAAAGAGCATTTGCTACTCTTGAATCATTTTCCATTATTACTTTCCAATTATAAGGGTAAACTATACAGCCTTATAGTCCTGAATGGAAGCTATATAGATTCAACCATATAATATGTAGCACCAATTCCTATCTCTAGTTGGCGGCAAAAAAAACCAGGAGTCAAGATTAGGTACTGTAGAGACTATGTAGTTTTGCATTACTGGAGTTTCCTAACCTGAGCACTATTGAGGCAAGAATTAAAAATGAAGTTATCGCCTTTCATAACGCTAAGTAATGTACCAACTGCAACCATCTAGCATGTATTCCTTGTATCTTAATAATAATGCAAGAAACACACACACACACACACACACACACACACACAATATCTAGACTAATGTACCTCCAGCATGGTATATGAAAAAGCCCAAAGATAAAGCTGCCTGCTGAATCTCTGGAAAATGAGGTATGTAACAGAATGAGGCTTTATTGTCCATTTAGTTCACAGTCATGTTTTCTACATATAATATTGTGCAAGACTTAAAAGATACAAAATCAAGTGAAATAGTATTTATCTACCGGGGAGTGTGAACCATATTTATCGAGCTGTGGTTTTAAATTTGCTCTCTTAACTAAAGGTTGATTGATCTGACTCGATCAAAAGGAGTGACCCATCTTAGAGAAAGGACAATTTATCATTTAAAACAAGCCTTAAACTGAACCAAGATGAAAGTCAAGTATACTTCTTTCTTGAGGATCAAGGTTACTCTAAGAATTGCCCGTTAGCAAATGCATTCTCGATGCCTCAATATTACCTAGGGATGCAAAACAAAGAAAAGCAAACATTCTAAGTTATTTCAAATATGAAAGTAGAAATATAATATACAAAAGTTCTGGACTCTTATTTTTCAATGTTTTTATGGTAGATTCCCAAAAATAATTATTCTAGGACCACAAAGGAAGCTCAGTAGTGCAAACTTTCACATTACTCCAGAAACAAATGGAGCCAGATGTGCTTTGACACTGCTGAAGTGGAGGGTAGGGATATATTTTTGAGAAGACAACTCACCAACTTTATGCCAAGTTAGCAATAGTGGAAACAATAAGTACATTAGTTTGCTGTACTGTTACAAGAAGGCCCAATATTACATACTCCCAAGAGCTACCCTATACCAATGCATTCCAATACATTTATCTGGAAGTTTATGGTCAACTATGTAGAACTGTTTTAAGCTACACTGCCAAAATTACAGGAGAGTGGACAAAACAAAGTGTCTTTAGCGGTTAACTTTCAAAAATGGAACTATTTCCAAAAGGCCATTAAGACTATCTATATTTATATAGGAACCAGCAACATATATTTAAATAAAATAGGTGTCCACGCACAAAAGCAGCAAGTGTGTTTAAGACTCGAGACATTAATACTACCAACTTGCTTGCATAGCAGCTCAATTTGACCTATTTTGGACTTACAAGTATGAAAATTGTACTAGCACCATTGGGTTTGAGCCCTTTATGAAGTGACTAACATATTCAGCTGCTTTTGAACATCTACATTTAATTGGCAGAAATAGCTCTCCTAATACTAATGGAAGATTAAGGACCCCACTAAACTTAAAATTAAATCTACAGAAGAGAAGCAGTGTAGCCATTTGAAGAAGGGCAGCTCTCTCTCTCTCAAATGGGAACTTGTATTCTCTGGTGACTTTAAATCTATTTCTTTCAAGCTGCACGTCAGATTTTAGACAATTCTGAACACCCTGTATGTTTCAATGAAACCGTGAGGAGAAGGTGACATAATCTTTATGTGATACAAAATCCAAAATTTCTCTCTGCAGATTAGAATGCACACTATTTATGTGCAGTTGTTCAGATTCAGATTTTTTTTAAAAAAAAAAATAGCAAGCCAGAGGAAATCTGCAATGAAAAATGGGGGGGGGGTCCCAAAAGCAAGAATGCAAACACTTCTAGCTGACAAAAGAAAATATTTGCAAATCTGTTATTTCTGCCAAAGGAAATGTTACAATGCACTTGGTTAAAGAAAAACCCAAATCTCCCATATTCATAATAATCTTACTTTGAATCTGTAAACAACTGCACATAAATAGTAATTATACATTCAAATTTGCAGAAAGATCTTGTGAGTTTTGTACTATGTAGAGATTATGTCACCTTTTCTTCACTGAAATACATTATTTTCCTGAACTTTCACAACTTACCGGAGTGTAGAAACTTAAAATATTTCAGTACCATTTCAATAAATGGAAGAGGGCTGGGTAAATTTTTTTTATTTACTGTCACCAAATCGAAAATTGCAACCCATCAATATTGCCTCAGATTTTACCCGTATTTTAAACAAAAAAATCACTTCAAGCTTGATCTCTTCACCTTTCCTATTCCTATTCTCATTATAGTGCATAGTTACCCAATCCATCTACTCTTTCTTTTAGTCAAACTGTCATTCTAGAATATGATCAAATGAGAAAATGTTGATAATTGCACTTTGTAACCCATTCCATAATCTACAAGAAAACATCCACTAAAAACTTAAACTATTCCCTCTCCCCACTGCAACCTTTAAAGAGCACCCATTCCCACATGTATGTGTGTGTAATTATGGGTGTGTGTTCAGCTCACATTAAATACTGACGGGAATGATTTTTTCCTTAAAAACAGCTGTTTCTGATAGCAATGGAACACCAAAGTCACTAAGGCCTTTTACCAATGAAAGGGAGAGGGGAGAGGAGTCAAATAACTTTCTGAAGACACTGTGGATACAATTTAGCAACAACACATTCAAAATGACGTCCAAGATCCCAAAGCTTATCTGGAGTTTCATACACTTTCTGCCACTGGTCATTAGCTTCATCATACTGATAAAGAGAATTTTTCCTGCTGGTTCTGAAGATGTGTTCTTCAACTGTGACTTGAGTAGCTCGAACAAACAAATGAAGTTTATTTTTCAAGACAACAAGTTTAATATATGGATTAATGGACTGATCACATGGGAAATCTTTCTTTCTAGTCCACTTGTTCAATTCAATGTCATAAGCCTCTACAGTAAACATACGTTGATGGTTTCCACAGGTTCCAGCAATGTAGTAGATAGAGTTATTGTAGACAGCTGCCAAACCCTGGATCCTAGGCACAGTCATCGGAGTTAAGAAACCCCAATAATCTTTTCGAGGATCATAGCAGAGGAAGAATTCTCCTAAGGGACAGAAAGGAAGGGAAACTAAAATGTAAAGAACTTGCCTTAAGACACTATTAAGCAACCTCCAAAGCAATGGATTAAGACTTCTACTTTCCTCAAAGTAACTGACCCAACAATATTAAGAATAATTTCTAATGAACTATCAGATATTGGTGCATCATACAGAACATTAAGAGTTGTCCTAAAATATTTCTGCAAAACAGTATGCAATACCAGAAAATATTTACTTACTTACTTACTTATTAACTTTGTATACTATCAGAAGCCTCTGAACCAGGGGTCTTCAAACTTGGCCCTTTTATGACTTGTGGACCTCAGCTCCCAGAATTCCTCAGCCAGGCATGCTGGCTGAGGAATTCTGGGAGTTGAAGTCCGCAAGACATAAAAGGGCCAAGTTTGAAGACCCCTGCTCTAAACTTACAAGGTTGTAAACCACATCTGTAATTTTCAGAACATTATAGACATCCCTGAAATTGTGGGCAAAGCCAATTCTAATACATTCACTCACTAGAAGGTAAACTATTTTATTTTCTGAAGGGATGTGTGTGTGTTGTGTGTGTGTGTGTGTGTGTGTGTGCATGTGTGTAGGTAGCTTAACATCTCTTAAGAGGGTGTTCATACCTGGGCCATTGTCACTACGAAGGCCTTACTTTTGGCTACCAATTGTGAGCCAAACTCACCAGTGGGTCCACAAGTAGAGTCTCTCAGCTCATTTTTATACATGAGTTTGATGGTACAGAGGGAGACAATATTTTAATTAACTGAGTCCTACACAAAACTGGAATTGTAGCTTACAGGAAACCAGTGCAGTGCATTGGACCCTTCTTTAGCTATATCTGTTCTCTGTACCAGTTATAATGTTCTTTGTCATCTCTACATGACAAGTGCATTGCAATAATAACCAAGCATATAGTTATTAAGGCACGGACCACTAAGAATAGGCTATCTATGTTCAGGTAATATTGTAACTGATGTATTAGCTGAAACTAAGCATCAGCCCTTCTTGTTAGTAAGGTCTAATGACAAATTGGAATGAAAGGCAACCTGTATACCAATTCTTTCAGATTGCACTACCTCATACAGTACTGACCAACTTCCCATTTCTGGGTTTTAGGATTATTTGTACTTCCATTTTATCTATATTCAGCTGCAGTTTGTTATTCCTCATCATAACTACAGGCAACACTCAAGCACCAGTTCAACCCCTTCTGATCCATGTGGGAGGAAAAAGCCAGAGCTGTATGTCATCTCTCACAGTTATATGGATTAAAGAGGAGTTAAACAGCTGCTGTCTGGTAATAGTCCTACACATAGGAATGTTGACAAAGTACCTTCAATTTGAAACCCACTGAGCCACTTCAGTGATATGCCATAACCAGATGTTGAGCAATTCAAGAGAGTCAACATAGTAACATTTCCCATGTCTCTCTTCTAAAATCAGGGCAACCAAAGCTTTTGCTATGTTATTCAGGCCTGAAGATGACTTGAAATGGATCAGAGAAATGTAGCTGACTAGCCCTCCTTTTCAGCAACTTGCCCAGGAACAGAATATTTGCAACTGGATGGTTTGTTTACAGTAGTGGCCAAAATTGTGGAAACCTTTTGGGAAAAGTGTACAGTAGAAATGCCACCTTTGGTTATGTTTCCATCCATTTTTCTTCTAATTTCTTTATAACTGTAGCCTTGTTCACTTAATAATACTATTTTACATCGCTTTCTGGGCAACCAGTCAACTCTTTGCACCAGTTTAATTTTATTACATTTTACAAGCTCACTAAATGAAAGAACACACAAAAAAAACCCAACCAACTTGATAGCGATCACATAACACACTGACAAATGTCCTCCTCTCAGCTTCAATACATGACATCAATAACTGAATCCTACTGTGATCTGATTGGCTCATTGCCAAAACAAGATGACACCCGATTGGCTCTCTAAACACTCCTGCTCATTGGCTACAATCAGATGAAGGAAAGCTACCTGATATCAACCTAAGCAAGTTGTGCTTCCTTTTTCTGGTTATTTGGCTATAACCTTTCATGGAGTACAGTACAGATAATTAAACAAACTTTGTTGCGTTACATTCTTGATTAAATTATCTTTCCACTGATATATAATTTTATGGAAAAAGAAGTGGTGTTATTAGCCATCAAACCTCAAACATACACTTTTCCCAAAAGGTTTCCACAATTTTGGCCACTACTGTACACTCTCAAGGTTCAGGGACAGGCTCTTCAAGGCAGTTATGCAAACCTTAGGTTGAAAGGCAGTGATTCCTCCCTGGAGGCATGCAATCATACCTTTCCTCCTGGAACTTAGCAATCATATTGAATAAGGACACAGATAGTTAGCCTATCCCTATAAGTATCTGGCTGCAGTAAAGAAACTGGTGTTACAATCGCCTAGCAGATGTGGTCCCCAAAACTCCCAGGAACAGCAGGAATGGTGGCAACAAATTTAAAGCAGATACAGTCAAGTGCAAAAGAAAGTATATATCTTCTTTTGAGTTCTATCATTTTACCTATCAGGACATAGTAAAAATCATCTGGTCTTAAAAGTAGGAAAAGACAACCTCAGATGAACAACAACACATGACATATTGCACCATGTCATCATTTATTGCACAAAAAGAAAGCAAAAATGGAGAAGCCATGTGTGACAAACTAAGTGTGCCCTTACTGCTTCCATTGGTATGAAAGGCTAAGTAGCAGCCAGGTGCTACTATCAAGTGCCCTTGATAATTTGATCATCAGCAAGTGAGAGTACGAAGTTTTATACTTCCTATATAAAAGCCGAAGTTTTAGGCATTTCTAGCATTGTGGTGCCTGTTATTTATTTATTTATTTATTTATGAGACTTATATACCGCTTTAAGTGCAAGCACTCTCTAAGCGGTGTACACCAGTAAGCAATGTGTATATATATATATATATATATATATGTATATGTATATATATATATATTTACATTGCCCCCAACAATCTGGGTCCTCATTTTACCTACCCCGGAAGGATGGAAGGCTGAGTCAACCTTGAGCCGGTGAGATTTGAACCGCTGACCTGCTGAACACAGTCAGCTAAAGTGGCCTGCAGTACTGCACTCTTAACTGCTGCGCCACCTCGGCTCTTGGCATTAACACAATGCCAAAGAAGAAAGACATCAGCAATGATCTTAGAAAAGCAACTGTTGCTGCCCATCAATCTGGGAAGGGTGATAAGGCCATTTCCAAACCATTTAAAGTCCATCGTTCTACAGTGGAAAACATTCAAGATAGCTGCCAATTTTCCCAGGAGTGGACATCCCAGAAAATTCACCCCAAGGTAGACCGTGCAATGCTCAGAGAAATTGCAAAAAAAATAAAAAAAAAATATGCAAGATTTACATCTCAGATTCTATAGGCCTCAGCATATTAAATGTTGATGTTCATGACAGTGTAATTAGAAAAAGACTGAACAAGTAGGGCTTGTTTGGAAGAGTTGTCAGGAGAAAACCTCTTCTCTCTAAAAAAAATATGGCAGCACAGCATAGATTTGCAAAAATTGTATCTGAACACATCACAAGACTTCTGGAACACTCTCCTTTGTACAGACAAGACCAAAGGAAATGTCTGGTTATAATGCAGAGTGCCACATTTGGCAAAAACCCAAACACGGCATAGCACAAACGTCTCATACTAATCATCAAGCACGGTGGTGGAGGGGCGGTAATTTGGGCTCGTTTTGCAGACACAGAACCTGGGCATCTTGCAATCATTGAGTCGACCATGAACTCCTCTGTATATCAAAGTATTCCAGAGTCAAATGTGAGATCATCTGTCTGACAGCTAAAGCTGGGCAGACATTGGCTCCTGCAACAGGACAATGATCCCAAGCACACCAGCAAATCTACAATAGAATGGCTGAACAAGAAAAGAACGAAGGGGTTGCAATGGCCCAGTCAAAGTCCAGACCTCAACTGGATTGAAATGCTGTGGCGGGACCATAAGAGAGTTATGTGGGCATAAACAAATGCCCACAAATCTCAATGAACTGAAACAATGTTGTAAAGAAGAGCCAAAATTCCTGTACAGTGATGTGAGAGACTGATAAAGTTATATAGAAAAAGATTACAGGTTATTGCTGCCAAAGATTCTATAGCAGTGTTTCTCAATCTTGACAATTTTAAGGCATGTGGACTTCAACTCCCAGAATTCCACAGCCAGCAACGCTGGCTGTGGAATTCTGGGAGTTGAAGTCCACATGCCTTAAAATTGTCAAGGTTGAGAAACACTGTTCTACAGGCTATTGAATCATAAGGTGTACTTAGTTTTTCACACATGGCTTCTCTGTTTTTGCTTTCTTTTTGTAAATAAAAAAAATGACATGGTGTAATATGCCATGTACTGTTGTTCATTTGAAGTTGTACTTAACGTATTTTTCAAAACTGCTAAGGACCAGGTGATTTTTACTATGTCCCGATACTCAAAACCATATAACTCAAAGAGGGTATACTTTCTTTTTCATATAATTGTGTGTTCAGTTCTTTTCTCTAAATGCTTGACAAATCTATCACAATTGGCTACCGCATGGTCAATCAAACCTTTCTAAGGACAAAATTTGTGTAGCCTGGTCATAAAATGAGAAATGGGGGCGATGGGAATGCAATGAGGATAGAGAAGCAAGACTTCTTCCCCACTATAGGGGAACGCTGACCTGAATTCTATTGCATTCGCTATAAGAGCCGTGCTTTAACACTCAAAATTGGTCAGTAAAATGAGGAGAAAGAGTAGCAGCAGTTTCACAAAATTTGGTTTATAAATCATCTACATATTGTTCATTAAAATGTTAGCAAATAGCAATAGGGCTTAAGACTTAATACACTGCTTCATAACGCTTTACAACTCTCGGAGTGGTTTACAAGGTCAGCATATTTCCCCCAACGATCTGGGTCCTCATTTTACTGACCTTGGAAGGACGGAAGGCCGAGTCAACCTTGAGTCGATCAGAACTGAACTCCTGCAATACTGCATTCTAGCCACTGCGCTGCCACAGCTCATCAAAATAAATATTATATCCATAAACCTTTAAAATTCCAATCCCACTGGAAACATCCACCAGTTTTATTAAAAACAAGTAGCTCCCCACTGAAAATATAAGGTAATGAGGAGCAGAGTCCTTACATAATCCTGTCTTTAGATCCTTCTAAAATTTAGTTTTAAAATTAGTGTAAGCTGTATATTTAAAAACCACTCTAAGATACCTTGTATAACATCAATGCATTTCACATCTGTATCAAGTCATATTTTTTATAAAAGTAAGTAAGATACTTATGCACATTCACAGGAATCTTCAATTTTATTGTATTCTATATTTATCTTACATCACATTAAATCTCTTATAACCTGTTCTATTTAATTAAACATAATAAATATTCACTTCTCTAGGGAGAATATATTGGTTCCAAACATGCAACTGCTAAATTCAGAACCCATATTATTCAGCAGACCCTAGCTTTAAGTCTATCATTGTTGTACTTCTACAGAAAAGTTGGCACATGTACCCAAGCCTACTATCACCTATTCAACACATCTGGAGGTTAATAATTTGGGGAGGATGAATCAGGATGAAGCATTCACTGGAAACCTTTCCATTTATTGTGCAAACAGCATTAAAAAATTTGGTACAAACAACAGAGAACAAAATAATAGTTCAGCTGTAAAAATAAACTTTTATCTCCTTTGGTTTACTGACTTCATGAAAGCTGAGTACTGATGTTATCACAAAAACTGCAATTTTTATATTGTGTCTTTTAAGATACAAATCAAGTAGTTTAAATCAATATTTTAGAATGTTTCCCACACCTTAATTAATGGTAATGACCGTGTGAGTAGAAAAGGAGTCCAGTAGAAGCAGGCTTCTAAGTTGTCTTTAGATTCAAATGTTCATGTGAAAATGTTTGCAAACCAAATATGTAAGCTTTCAAGCACATTTTTTTTAAATAAAAACAAATTGAAGACTGTTTGACAAGCTCAACTAGGAATATGGTACGAGGACGAGGACATTTATCTCCCATCTTCACTAAAGTTCTATTGGGATTCAGTCCTGACTGCTATTCACAATTGAAGGAAATATTAACTGGTGCCAAATAGGAGCTTTCTTTCAATGCAAATAGATCTATGTATATGTAGGTATGTGGTGAATGGGATTAATATTCTTTGTATCAGAATCCTGAAATTGTGTGAGCTTCTTTCTCACCCCCCCCCTCTTTTTATTGCCAATGACTAAGTATATCTGACCTTCAATAATCCAAACCGTGGACTATTGGCCCAAACTGTACTGGTTGGGGAATTCTGAAAATTGCCTAAAAGACCTCTTAAAGTGGCTAAGGTTGAGAAACACTGGTCCAAACATTAGGAAATTTGGAAAGAAAAAAATAGGGTGAATGATGGAATAGCACTTTCTAAAGTAGTACTTAAAGTAATTTAAAGTAATACCTTTAAATAGCATTCAATTATACTTCTGTCAGTGGCTGTCCCTATCAACTACAGAGTGTAAATAATTCCTCAAAACATCTCAACAGCATGCAAAAATATTATCACGTACAAGTGATATGCACTATAGCAGGGGTGTCAAACTCAATTTCATTGAGAGCCGCATCAGCATTATGGTTACCCTCGGGGGGGCGGGGTGTGTGTGGCCAGGATGGGTGCGGCCTACTGGGTGGGTGTGAATGGAGTGGGTATGGCCTACTGGGTGGCCATGGCCAGCTCTACATCGTTCACGTCAAGGGGGCCTGTGGGGGTCTGGGCAGGAGTAGGACAGATCTGAGAGTCTCTGGCAGAAGGGGGTGGGACCGGGGCAAGCGCCAAGGTGTGGTCCATTTCTTCATTCCTCACAAAGGGTGACACCTCCCCAGCATGCACCCAGGGGGTGGGGCCGAAGCGGCAGGGACTAGTTCCTCGGTGTTTCCAGACAGCCTTGTGGAGCTAAGACTGAATGTGTTTCAGCATAGATGGCCACCGTGAAATTGTACATTGGCTCCCAGCCGGCCTGGGCCAGGGCCAAGGCAGTGGGGGCCGTTCCCTCACTGTTTCCAGGATAGCTTTGCGGGCCACTTGAAACCACTTCGCAGGCCACATCCGGCCTTGTGTTTGACATTTCTGCACTACAGCATAATTTAGCTCTGCCTATACTATAGGATATGAATAGGATCATCCATCCTCTATGGTACAATTAGCAAGGAAACTACCAGCAACAAATTACTCTCTTCTTCCAATACTTCAATTGTCAGTGCTAACTTCAAAACTCACCATATCCCCACACAAAGCATCTTACCCTGTAAAACATAGATACTGTCTTTATATTCCACAGCATTATGAAACTCCATTGCTACAGGCATCGGACAAACAGCTGTCCAGCAGTTCTCTCGGCCATCATAACATTCCACAGATTTCAGGGAGTTGCGCCCATCTCCTTCATAAACTCGACCGCCTATTGCGTACAGTTTACCACAGCAATGAACCAGTTTGCAACCTATCCGGGCACGAAGCAGCGGAGCTTTAGGGATCCATTTATTGCCGGAGTGATCGTACATCCAAAAATCACTTTCTGCTCGGTGATCTATGGAAACCTCACTGCTGCTCGGTCTGTATCCTCCAGCAATATAAATGTCATTGTCAGGTGAGACAAGAATCCCAACTTCTCTTAAATCATTAGGCGGTTTGCATAGTTTGAAAACTCTCCCTGTAATGGAGTCTAAACAAGGCACTGTTTGTTTCTTTCCTGAGTGTTTGTGGGCAGCATCAAAGCAGATGATCATTTCTGAAGCAGTCATTCCAAGCCTCTGGGTATAGCCGTTGGCACCGTTTTGTCCTTTCTCTACACAGTTTTGGGCTATAGCCTGTGCAAACATGGGAGGGATTTTCTCTATGAACGCTTCATCCAGTAGGGGCAAACGAATGCATTTGGCAAAAATTTCTGGCAGATGGTCCTCTCTTTTACTAGGCTCATGCTCAAACCATCTTATAATGCTTTCGTAGACATGCTCTTCTTTATCAACATTTAAGTCGTTGCTGTCCAGTATGCTTACAAGTTGGTCTTTCCTCAAGTGGAGAAACTCTTGTTCTTTGGTGACACTCAGGAATTTTTTACGAATGTAATCTTGCGATCTGATTTTCAATTCCTGATGTCCGTAGTGATCAGCAAAAATAAACACCCCAATGGAGTTCTGTGGGTCCAAGTGACTGATCATGTATTTAGCACACTGATCCTGAATGGAAGGGATCTGGAAGATACTAGCTGCAGTGAACAAAGCTTGGACATTGGCCTCTGTCAATGTTATTTTGGAGGTATATGCATAGTTCAGTACTAAATGCATGGATTCTGCTTCAACACCAACAATCCGAACCTCTTTCTGGGTACTCTCAGTAAGGCCACTAGTGAACATAGATCTATAAAATGAGGATATGCACACAATTAATAAAAACTACAATTAACACATCAACCATCATTTCAACTTTGCTATTAATACTCAGACTTATTTTTCTTTGCCAAACACATTAAAATTTAAATCAGTCAGCAGAATCCTGACTTTGTTAAGATCTAACCATTAGATTTTTATTACCTTTATATTAGTTGAGAGTTACAGAACATTTGCTTATATGCATGCTACTGCTAGAAATAAGGATTGGAACATGGATAATCAAAATGCCTAAGAGAGAACTGCCTACATGTCTGAATTGTCTTTGTACCTGTTGCCAACAATCCAGATTAAAATGTTTGCCGCTCCTGCAGCAATAAATTCAGTGTTTTCTTACATTTTGGATACAATGGAAACAAAATTTCAGAATAGTTACATCGACTGAAGAGTCGTTATTAGCAACTGGTTTATCTATACCACAAAGCACAGATTTAGTTTAGTGAAAGTTCTACAGAATACTCAAAACAAGAAAGTAACTTTTTTAACCCTGAAGAATTAAGCCACAACCCTAGAAAGATTTACCAACATAAGTCCCACTGAACTCTAAAAAGGCTTCTAATGAGATATGCATAGGATTATAATACAGGTATTGAAGTAAACAAACATCATAGTTCAGGGGTGTCAAACTTGCAACATCACGTGACATGTTGCGACGTGTCATGACTTTTTTGCCATTGCCAGTAATGGGGTGGGCGTGGTTTTGCTATGATGTATCCGGCCCATGGTTTGACAGCCGTCATAGTTTTTACAGGTTGGGAGATGTTTTGATATATAGTACGGAATAATTTATATTATTTAAAAGCAACTATTCAACTATTTTTTCTTTCTTGAAGTGACTCCAAAATAGGCAGTGTTGGGTTTTGGGGTTTAGTAACCGTGGTCTGACAACAGATTTCCTGATATTTTTCTGGTTACTGTGGCGGGCATCTTCAGAAGAAATTGGCTGCCACTAAACCCTGCAGCCCAACATTGCCCAATAAATACAAGTGTGAAAGCCTATTCTAGTATAGACTTCCTATTGCTGTGAACTCAGAAATATGTGGGATTAAATTATGGAAACATATTACATCTACATTAATATTCCTTGTAAAAATATGCTTTTGCGGGAGGTGCTATCATGGATGATTCAGATTTTTTTAAATCCCCATTATTTAACAGAACAACAGAGTTAGATGGGACCTTGGAGGTCCTATACCATTTCAGACAAATGGCTGTCCAGTTTCTTCTTAAAAACCTCCAGTGTTGGAGCACCCACAATTTTGGTAGCAAGTTGATCCACTATTTAATTGTTCTTGCTGTCAGGAAATTTCTCCTTAGTTCTAGGTTGGTTATCTGCTTGACTAGTTTTCATTCATTGCTTCTTGTTCTCCCTTCAGGTACTTTGGTAAGATAAACTATCTTGCTTTAGAAGAATTTTTTTGGGGCATCAACCCAAAAGGGCATCCATTCACAAGAAAATTACCCAGGCATTTGACACACCAATATGTGCTGTGGCATTACTTGTGGCAACTGTTTCGATTGTTTTATGGATTTTATTATTCTTACGCTATGTTTAATGCATATCTGCAGTTAGTATAGAAATGTAATAAAGGAAAATATTTGTAGCTCAGAGTTGATATGAGGAGTCCTTGCTGCTCCCTGGGCTTGCTTGTTTTCTTGCAGACGTTTCATTACCCAAACTAGGTAACATTATCAGACTGATGATGTTACCTAGTCTGGGGAATGAAGCGTCTGCAAGAAAACAAGACCAGGGAGCAGCAAGGACTTCTCAGAAATGGAACTCTTCATCTCTCCCCTTATGGAGAGAACAGTAATTCGGATAAGAATTTATGTTACTAAGTTATGTGGTCATAAAGCATGATATCACATAACTGTATCATGTAGTGAAGGCAATCCCAAAACTACCTACTGCTGTCACTAACCAAATTCCTGAAGACCCATCCCATACAAGCCATTCCAGTCTTGGTCCCGCTCAACCCCTGCCTCGGTTCTTCCAAGGTAAGGGACTGCTTCCTCTTCCTCCCCCCCCCCCAACAACAATTATTCCCTCCCCTCCCCCTCAAAGCTCCAGTGCTGCTTATTATGCTGTGGCTCAGGGACATGCCCCTTCTGCTAGCACAGGTGGTGTAGACCAATTCTATTAAAGGGAGCCAGTTCCATATATTTATATCTCCAAATATATTTATAGATGTCCAACAATTCTTTTAGAACAGAAGCTTGCATTTGCACCTTCCCAGCTCCAAATGCCTGCCAGCATGAGCTCTGCTTTGGCTTACCCCTTTCTTTTCTCTTTCGCAAAGGAGGCATAATTCACATTAGCTTTTGCTATTCCTGGCCATTTCCAGAGAAGATGCCTGCAAGTGCCAAAGTAATGGTGATGCCAAAGGCATAACTAGAAGTCCCACAGATCTGATTACTGTACTGGATCAGATCTAAAGAAAAGACACTTTCAACTCAATAACCAACTATATGGCAAGAGGTTCACATTAATCTCAAAAACTGTTTCCTGTGACTGCATTAGGAAACATAAGCTCATTAGATGCTTATTCTTTGCTTGTCTATTCTGTTATATTTGAGTTTTAAACAATCAATTGTAATTTCTAATAACTTTCTAAGCTGGGAAAGGGGAATAGTGATTTGCAAAATTATGCAAAATTCTGTCATGTTATAAAACACGTGACAAGCACATTTAAAATACATGTGATCCAACTTCTGCAAGTTGTCACAAATTTTAGAAATATCCAAGATGCCTTGCAAATAAGTTTGGAAAAAATAATTATAGACCCTGAAAATTCAGAAGTCAAGGAATGAAGCAGTTAATAATAGCCAAACTACTCTAACAGCTTTAATTCCTACATTAATGTTGTAAATAAAAGAATGCTAGTATATGCTAGATCAGATTATTTAAATGAATTAATCTGTTGCCCATTCTCTCTCTCACAAACACACATATGCATACCAGAACAAAAATACTTCACGTACAATACACATAATACACTAAAAATAAAATATTATATACCTAAAGTAAGGACTGATTGCAGCAAGGACATTTCGATGACAGGAAAATGTTTTCCCATGATCCACTTCTACCACAATATCTGTCAGTTGTCCTTCATCGTACATCATTTTGAGCTGTTGGAGAATGCTACAAGCATGAGAGGGATCCATCCCACCAATGGCTATGCTTGAAGAAGGAGTTCCATACAATGTTTGGGTAAATTTGCTTTGTTCTGGTGAAAAATTGAAATAAATGAACTTGAGAAAGAATGGCACATATTATGATCGATTCCCATGGTTCAAGACGTGAATCTTATTTCATTAGATGTGAATGCTGGAAAATATTCTGTATACCGACAAAAGTAGAAATATCTTCCTAAACTTTGCCAAATAACACCTCACACCCTAAGTATTTGTTTAAAAAAAATTCTCTGCACAATTCAAATTTCTGAATTTTGCAAAAAAAAAACAACAACCCCAAGCCCCAAACCCTCAGTACAATGCTAGCATATCTTTCTACATGGAAAATCTTATTTTTATCATTCTGTAAACAATAAAAAACAAGAAATATTATATTTGAGGACAGTTACATTATTTTAATATCCAATTATTTTAGATTATATTTTTCTATACTTTTTATTCTCTTGCTCTTATGTATTGTTTTGACTTGCAACTCTTTCCCATAACAGGGTAAGACCAACTGAATGGGGAGGGACCTTGAAGGTCTTCTAGTCCAAACCCCTACTCAAACAGGAAACCTTATACCAGTTCAGACAAATGGTATCCAATCCCTTCGTAAAAACCTCCAGTGTTGGAACATCTACAACCTCTGGAGACAAGTTGTTCTGCTGATTAAATGTTCTGTCAGGAAATTTTCCTTAGTTCTGGATTGGTTGTCTCCTTGATTAGTTTCCATCCATTGTTCTTGTCTTGAGCTCAGGTGCTTTGGAAAATAGGTTGACTTTCTCTTCTTTGTGGCAAATCCTTAGATATTGGAGCACTGCTATCATATCACCCTTAGTCCTTCTTTTCATTAAATACACATATCCAATTCTAGCAACAGTTATGTTTTAGCCTCCAGTCCCTAATCATCTTTGTTGATGCTAAGAGTCTCAACGTCTTTTTTTATATTGTGGCAACCAAAACTGAATGCAATATTCCAAGTGTGGTCTTATCAAGATGTTATCAAGTGATAATACTTCATATGATCTTGATTGTATCCCTCTGTTAATGCAGCCTAGGACTGCGCTGGATTATTTGGCAGCTACAGCACACTGCTGGCTCATATTTAAGTGATTATCCACCTAGCAATTTGAAAGCATGCAAATGCAAGTAGATTAACTGGTACCATTTCGCTGGGAAGGTAACAGTGTTCCATGTGCCTTTGGCATATAGCCATGCTGACCACATGACCACAGAAAAGGGTGGACAACGCTGGCTTCCTTGGCCAAGAAATGGAGATGAGCTCCACGAAATGGACACAACTAGACAGGGAAACGTTTACCTTTAACATTTTACCAGTAGGACTCCAAGATCCCTCTCAGTTACTACTGGTGATCCAGGTATTGCTTATTCTGTACCCAGGCATTTGCAGTTTTTTGCCTAAACGTAGAACCTTACTTTTCTCACCATTGAATTTTATTTTGTTAGATAAGGCCCAGTGTTCAAGTCTGTCAAGATTCGTCTGTATCTTGAGTTTATCTTCTGGAGCGTTGGCTATTTCTGCCAGCTTGATGAATTCCTCTTCTATCTGCTTGTCTAAATCATTTATGAAGATATTGAAGAGTACTGGGCCCAAGACAAAATTTTGAGGTGCCCCCTGCATGCTTCCCTGCATATAGATGCAGTTTTATTAATGACTGCATCTTAAGTTCAGATGGTCAGGCAATTATGAATCCATCTGATGATGCTGTCTAACCCACATTTTTCTATCTTATCAAGTATACGTTGTGGTCTACTTTACAAATGCCTTACTGAAGGCCAAGTAAATCTTATCCACAGCATTTTGCTGGTCCAATAATTTTGTCACATTGTCAAAGAATGCAATAAGTTCACCTATTTTATCAGACAAGTATCTTATTGATGCTACAACTTTTAGACTTGAAGCAGTAGAATGCATATGAGAAAACTAGTAAAAAATGAGGTATAATAGTAAATGTCAAAATCTTTTCTTGATAAAATATCAATCTGTTTCAACTTTAGACTTCAGCTTTGAGATCTGGGTATGTCTTTAAAGCAACTATTTCTGTAATTATACAGGAGTGTATGTGGGAGGAATGTTTCATTTTCTTCTGCCTCCATAGAAGAGCGATAACGTATTGTTTGTTTGGTTAATTCTGGCTGATAAGAGCTACCAGAGGAAGTCTTAACTAATTGGATCAGCAACTCCCAACCCTTTCTATAAACACTTCTGATATATTCTCACACCCCTTACAAAAGTTCTGAAATAATGGCAACAAATTATGCATATACATTATAATCTACCAAGATTTATTACTATAAACCTATTAATAGGTCCAGTGTTTCTATATTTACAGTACTTTGTTTTAATCAACATGCCATATGAATCCTCAGTAATCAAAGTATTAATTTTCAGTAGAGTCAAGACTAATTGGAAGAGGAAGTAGCATACTGATGTTGGGAGATAAATAAATAAATTTCCTTTTGACTTAATGTAAAATGAAGCACATTCAAAAAGTACCTAGAAACTAGAATTTGATAAGGAACTCATCATACTGCAGATTTATTGGATGGCTTAGCTTTATTGAAATTATTTCAGGGTACTGTGATCTTTCTCTATTTGCTCATCTATTACTCAGTATAAAAGGATTTCCAAGTGACTTTTTAAAACCAACAATATACTTCAGCTCCACATTACAATAACTTGAGACAATTAAAAACAAAGAAAATGATGATTCTCATGGGTAACTCATAAGTATTAGGGGCTAACAATTATCTAATCTATATTTGTTTATAATAAATTTTACATACTACTATTTCCTGAGACACAAAGCATTCTTAGGAAAGAGGTGGTTAAATAATAAACAAAATAACATAGAAAGTATAAAATATATAACAGATAAATAAAATGAAAATGCAAATAAAAATGCAAAACTAATGAACAGTAATCATATGATTAGCAGCCAAATATTTTGTGAAGTAATAAGTTGTTAATTGCCCTCCTAAAGGCCAAGAGGACAGTGACGCTCTATACTCCAAAATACAATGTGTTTCAGAGTTTGGAGGCAACTATAGAAAAAATTCATCACTAAAACCCCGACTCCTTAATGGCACCCTCAAAATGTCCTTATATATTGATTTACTGATATTTTCTGTCTTGCTCAATAGAAACTCTTGGTGGAAATTGCAGGCTAATTAGATGGCCACTTGGTCTAATTCTGCAGGATTCTCTTTATTTTCTATACTTCAATTTTAAATGTTTTTTTTTCCAAATAAATATTTCCATCCAAATTTTCTTTATCAATGCTTGTGAAAATATTGAAGTGGTAATCACAAAGGTACTTTTTTAGGAGGCAACTGGACTTTCTTGTTTTTCTTTGAAGACATTTTGCTTCTCGTTCAAGAAGGTTCTTCAGCCCTGACTGGATGGTGGGGAATAGATGGATTTATATCCTTCCATTCCCCACCATCTAGTCAGAGCTGAAGAAGATTCTTGGATGAGAAGCAAAATGTCTTCAAAAGAAAAAACAAGGAAGTCCATTTGTCTCCTGAAAAAGCACCTTTGGGACAACCATGACCATTGATACATTCAGCTTTTGGGGATCAATTATCAAGAGTAAAAGAACCAGTACTTCAGAAATATGCTACAAAGTACAAATATTTTAAAAGTAGCAATGAAGACCTTGTAAAAGTCATGGCTACACCTACAAAAATCAAAAACGTGCAATGATTTTTTTCTGTGACACTTTATAGACATGAAAGTTGGAGGAAGTGGAATAAAAAGAGTGTTGAAGACTCCCAAGAATGGATGGCTGTCCTCTCCCCCTAAATTCAAACAAATAGATCACAGAACAAAATTAATCCAGAGTTCTCTCTTGAGACACAAATGACCAGCTCAAACCACCTTATTTGGGACACTTCATGTAAAGGCCTAGCTTTCCTGAAAAGTCTATATCTGAGAAAAGGGGATTATATATATATATATAATCATCGACAAGGTGGATGGACTTAGTTATAGTGATGATGGGTGCACTGTGGCAGACTTGGAGGGTCAGATTTGGAACAGATTATCCTGGAGAAAGCCAGTGTCTGTAATTGCTAAAAGTCAACATCAACCTGACTGTACATAACGTATGAACTACAGATCATACATTTTCTATATTCTTTGACAATGTGCTCTTAAACCCTAAAGGGCATCTCACAAGTGGCTGATACATAAGATACGAAGGAGAGCCTATTCTGTTTGCACCGAACACAACAGGATTGCTGAAAGTCACCCAGTGAGAACTTACAAAATACCAAGATGTTGCATTTGACAATGATTATCATTCCTTTATTGAAGATGGATAGAGAAATTCACTTATGTCAGAAGAAGGACTTAAAACGACTGTCTTCCGTCCCATCTTTAAAACCAAGTCATTGTGCTCTCGGGGCTCCAAAAAATGCTCAAATCTACATATCCAATTGGATCCACATATTCAGTTTTCTAAAATAAGAATAGGGCTGTACTCCTCCTAAAAGAAGGAAGCTATCATTCTGGGTGTGCTGTTGATCCTCATCTATCCTCATCTATTAGTCAACTTGCAGGAGTAGTTTTAACAAGAATCGTGTATGATGTGAACTGGTAAAATACGGTAAGCATTATTCATGCAGTGTGCTCTATAAAGGCATATCCCAGGAAAATGTTCCAAACAATGCAGCAACTAGGCTTCAACATGTAAGGGATCATATACCTATATGGAAAGAACTGTACAGGGTATCAAATATTTCTTGGCGTCATTTAAAACAATTGGCATTAACTTTTAAGGCCTTATGTGAGTCAAGAGGGCTTTATCTTGCATTACTCAGAGAACATGGAATGCTTTCATTTGGGAGAATTTAGAATATATTTTTGCCAACTGATAAATGGTTAATTTTAGTGTGAATTTTATGACTTTGGTTTTTTATTTATTCGTTAGCCTTGAATATGCAACATAGATGATAAAATAATAACAAAATAATATATCGACCCTTAGCACATCACCAGAAAGAACACCAAGCTTAGACATATTTCAGAACTTCTGGCAAAATGGTAATCAAGCAGTATTTCAATATAAAACCTGTTTTGGTGGTAAAGAAATTAAAGAAGCCAGTATTCCAAGAGAAGACAGATGATGTGCTTGAGTATTTTACAAATCAGGTTCTGCTGCTTTTTAATTTAGAACATATATTCTGGTAATAATATACATAAAGGCAAGACACTCTCAGGTGAAGCTCAACTCCTGGTGACTGTAATTTTTGTGGCAATTTTATGTTATGGAGATTTCAGTAAGAAAGTCCTTCAGTAAGAAATTTTTTTTAATGAAAAAACAAGAAGAAGAAAAATCAAAAGAGAAAGTCCAGTATTGACCTACTTGTTGCAACAAGAAAGGCTAGAATGGCTTTTTAGTGGGAGTATTTTATATTTTGCCAGTTTGCCTTTTGGAACTGCATAGAATACCTAAGAAACGTGCAAAATATTAAGCTTTTCATACTTTGATGTCTCATTTTTGGCATTCTATAGATTTCCTGGGCATTCTATCAAATGTATAATTTTACACACTGATGGTGATACACAGGGAAGTCTGGGATTAAGAGGCCAGGATGGAGTTACCGAATGTGGGGTAGAAGAGAAGGCACAATGCCACCAATCTCCACTCTTTTTTATTCCCCCATGTGTCTTCAGAACAAAATCCAACTTCTCTCTTAACTCCCCTACCATTTGTAAATTGTAAGATAAAAAGAGTGTAGGGATCACCTGGATCTCTCATTAACTTCCTGGTTTCAAACATGATCTAATCCTCTTGAAACTCCCATCAGAGAACATGGCTTCTAAATTATATTTAACTTTGTATCTCTGAGGACATGCCATTCCAAAATAAAGGGCTTCTTTTTTAAAATTACTGTATTTTCATCTAGGAAGAGGAATCTGTGGCTTGCCCTGTTACTGAACTACAACTTCTGGCAACGTTCACCACCAGCCATGTTGGCAACGCCTTCTCCCAGCTGCAGTTTTTGTCCTCTACCCAAATTTAACAAATTTGGTGCTAATTGGAATAAAAAAAGGAAGGCACCCTCCTTCTTGAGCGCCTACCCCGGACCAAGTGCTAGGCAAAACAGACTCCCAGCAGACTTCCTCGGAGATAGGGTTTCTAGTCCTCATTGGAGAGTCGCTGGCAATGAAAGTCTGCAAGAAAGGCCGGGTTACTTTTGAAGGAACCTCTGATCTGTAGCATTTCTTTCTCTGGATGACAGCAGCGGTTACGCTCACTTAAAACGCCCCCACCCACCCACTTACGGAAGTATTATGATAAAAGCCAACGGCGACCACCTTTCATGCCTCTATATAGAGGAGGGGGGGAATAAGTTTTTTTTGGGGGGGGTTAAGTATCATTAACATGAGCTTGAAAGACAAGAGCAAATCACCGGATCTCCCTCACTCTAGCCACCTCTCCCCAGCTTTGGGACACCCCACATAGAGTGTCTCTCAGGTTCCCACAAGAGGCATATCCGCCCGGCTCTCTTCCTCCTCCTCCTCCCGAGGCCCCATCCGGCAAGGCCTCGAAAGCCCCTCACCGCCCCCTTCCCCAACCGCCTGGAGGCTCCAGACCGCCGTGCCCACCTCCTGTGGCAGCCATACTGCAGGGAGGGGAAGGCGGGCCTCAGAGAGTCTGCCGCTACCGGAGGAGACCGCCGCGGCTCCCGCCTTTCCACCTCCGTCGGCCGCAGAAAACGCTGCCGCCGCGTCGCCGCCGCCACTGAGCCTTTCTGTCGGCTCGCCGAAGAACGCCCCGCAGCGCCACCGAGCCGGGATTGGCGAGCGGCTAGTGCGACGTTTGCTGGGAATTGTAGTTTTTCCTTTAGCCCCGCCCTCTCCCCTCCGAGGTCCAGATGTCAACGTCCCGCGAATTGCACACTGGGTATTGTGGTCCTTTCAAGGCAAGCTTCTGTCCGTCAATGAATGCTCTGTTTCGCGTGGCTGTGATTTCGCTCTTCTGCTGAAATCTTCATATAGGACAGTGCTTGGGGGGGAGGGGGAGTGGGAGAGACATGTCTGCCTCAAGAGGAAAGGGAAGAGGATGAAATCTGGGATGTGCTGTATCTCTTCTTTGTCTCTGGCTGTGCTAGCTGCATCATGAGAAGCACCAGGTTGTCTTCCACAAATAAGGGAAGGTGGGTGGAGTGGGTGAGGGGGGCTCACCCGGAATGTACATGGACCGGACCCAGAGGTTTGAAGAGGTTTTTTGGAGACCGGGGATTGGGTGGGCTAGCCAATGTTGCACTGTGCCCTCCATGGTATTCAGATTTAGGTAATGGGTTATTGCTGGGTGGCAGCCAAGTGTCCAGTAGACGGTGTGTGGGGGGGAGTCTCCATAAATTGACAATTTTAAGAATCATGGACTTCAGCTTCTAGAACTCCTTAACCAGTCATGCTGGATTGGGGAATGCTGGGAGCTGAAGTCCACAACTCTTAAAGTTGTCAAGGTTGGAGCCCCTGCACTAGACCATTCATTGGCCGTTCATTGACACAAATGGGTATCTCATAAATACTTAGCTAAACATAAAACCATAGAGGAGTCTCCAAGGAACTTCTTTAGCTTTCCCCAGTCAGATATCTTGAAGTTCAGCTACCACAATTTCAACTCAGCCCACTCAGCAGGAGTTGAAATCTTACACATTTGAAGGGCGTAAGTTGGGAAACCTCTTTTAATCTATCTGATGACTCTTTATATATCTGTGAAGAGCAATGATTAAACCAATACATACCAGTCCTACTTCTTATAATAGAAATCCAATCAGTATATTCAAAACAGAAATCATAGCATATGTCACTCAATAAAAAGATGTGACCATTATGCATTAGGACAATGTAAAGCCTTGAAGAGATGCTTCAGTTTTGACAAAGATGTCTTTGAATGACTGCATCAAAAAGATTCATGGATCAAAGTTCAATAGACTAGTGAATTGAATCAGATGACTGCAAAGCCTCTTACAACTTCAATAAATAATTTGATTCTGGGATTATAAAAACAGCATACAGCATTGCAACTTTACTTCTTTATTTGAGGAATGCTGGAGTTGAGTAATCAGATACAGATATGAGTTGCCAGCTAATGAATTTTATTTTCCAAACAAACCCTGATTATAAGGTTCTTCAATCTTGTTATGGAATTAAGTTTTGTCAATAAAACCTGTCCATCCTGTCACCCAGTTAAATCCACCAAGATCATTCCTAGAAAGAGAAATGTTCTACTAACTAAGCCAGACATGTCAAACTCGCGACGTCATGTGACATCGCGCAACGTATCAGAGTTTTTTCTCTGTTGCTGGCAAAGGAGGGGGGGACCGCGGCTCCGGTATGATGAAACTGGCTTGCGGGCCGGCAGTTTGACACCCCTGAACTAAGCTAATTCTCTAGTCAACCCTGAAACCCAGAGGCAGAAAAAATACATCACTCCACAAAAGAAAGTCAAGTGAGGTTTTTTCCATTGGCACATAAGCTTGGTCTCTTAGAAAGACATTTGTGTGTGCGTGAAATCTACACTCTAAACCAGTGTTTCTCAAACTTGGCAATTTTAAGATGTGTAGACTTTAACTCCCAGCATTTTGTTCTAAATCATTTTTACAAATGTTTATTTTTAAATTGGGATAAAGTCTTAATCATGAATTCAGAAAAAAGATGCTCTCTACTTGAGAATCTGGAAGTTGCTTTGTTGACTTTTTCTCATCTTGTTACCTGTAGCTTTAAAAAAATCCAAGGGTTGCTTTTTAAAAATTAACACAAACTCTTTATCCATATGAAACCAGGCAGGATTAATGTCCTTTGAAAAGTCCCGTTCCTGGACTTCCAGTTCCATCTTGCAGCGATGCGGCCGAGGGACTGCAGAGCTCTGCACCCACGACTGGTTTTGCCCTGCCAGGGAACCCTAAATGGGTCTGATGTTGCCCCAGAGAGGCGGTGAAGAAAGAGGGGCACCCCAATGATTACAGAACGATGGCAGTCAATCAGTTTGATCCGGGGGAAGCCCTCTAACCCTACAGGAGAAAGGCTAGCTGCACACCAGCATCTAGCCCAAGCTGCTAGTAGCCTAAGTCAAGAACACAAACCAGAACAACGTTGAACAGCGTGCGTGGACCTGGGTGAAATTATCTGTCTCCTCTCTTGTATTTTGTAACTGATTCCTTGGAAAAGATCCCCAAAGCAAGAAATCTTCTGAAAGTGAAGGGAGGGGATTACATCCCCACCTCTCCATAGACAGAAGTGTCGAATTAACTTCCAAGGGGGAAAGAAATAACTGAAATGAAATTAATATTACTATAGTCTGGATAAATTAAGATTTTATATCCTGGATTACAAAAAACATATATAAAGATAAGAACTATATAAGAGCTGGTTGTTTGGATTTTAAGATTGGATGGTTTGATAAGGCTAAATGCAGAGATTATGGTACTGGTAAAAGACTACCTGGAGGGAGGAGACAAAATAGATATTGCATATCTACCTAAAAGTGACAGGAAACTACACCTAACATTCCTTTCTGAAGGACCTAGCTTGGAACATCAAAATCTGCAGGAGCAATACTCCAAGATGAGACAAATACTTTCCAGGAGGAAATATATGCAATGCTATAACAAATTCAAATGACAATGGTTTCAAACCATGATGAGATTAAAAACAACTTTGATGACATAAATGAGCACATTTTTAATTTAAAAATCACAAATAAAAAACTCTTAGAAAATGACGATAAAGAATGAACAAACAAACCAGATAACAGAACACAAATTAGAAGAAAGTGACTTAAATAGGGAAGCTACAAATCAGGAGAACTACAACTTAATACAAACAGAAAAAAATCTACAAAATTTTGCCACAACAATGAAAATGGAAAAGATATCTGTCAGGACTTCAAAACAAACTTGAGGATAAGAAAAAAGATTTAGTAAAATAGATTATAGAGCTGCCAGGAGAATCATTAAAGTCTGGGAGACAAAAAGTGTACATCATATACAACTTATCTTTCTCACTCCCAACAATATTTACAAAAATACAGGAATCCCCTGGCAAGCGGAATATACTAACTTGGAAAGCTACTAGGCAAAAGAAGAAGGCTAGAGTTAGATTCAAGAGATCTGATTCGACTTACCAGATGGAGTACTACATGATTAAACACTTGTTTGAAGATGGTTAAAAGAATAGATAATTTGGATATAAAGGAGCTATAGTAAGAGAGATAAAAGACATAACATAAGTAGTATAATATTTTTTATAATATATGAAATGTAAAAATATTGGGATGATGTATGTGAATGAAAAGTTAGGACACTTAAAGGTAATTAACTTTGAGAGAAGTATGATTGAGAAGAATGATTTGAAGACTTAGGGAAAACTAAGCTTAAATAAGAATTTTGAAAACAAGACATATAGTGATTTAACAAGATGACTATTACAAATATAATTGAAACATAAGCCGACCAGAAAAGATGTTAAATGTGGATGTTATAAAATATATAAGTAGTATAGTATCTTTATAATATATGAAATATGAAAATATTGGGATGGTATAAGTAAATGAAAAGTTTGGATATTTAAAGGTAATCAATTTTGAGAAAATTATGACTGATAAGAATGGTCTGAATATTGAGGGGAAATTAAATATGAATAAGAATTCTGAAAACAGGATGTATAGTGATTTAATAAGATGACTTTTACAAATACAATTGAAATATAAGTCAATCAGAAAAGATGTTATATTGTTACTTGTACAAATACAAAAAAATGTCTATATCTAACTTTGTATGCATTGAAAATATTAAGAATTATATCTGTCTAATGCTGATAAAGGAGAATATTATTGGAAGAATGGAAGATCAAGGAAACAAACAATTAATATATTATGGAATTATAAAAATTATTATTGATTGTTTTTTAAATATATGAACCCAGACAACATGCTGTTTACTAAGCACTAAAGATTGTCATTGTAAAAAAAATCAATAAAATATATCTGTATTTTATTCTAATTCATTTTATTTTATTCCAATTTCATTTTAAATTGTATTTGATCTAACTCCATTTTAAATTGTTTTTATCAAATTTTAGTAATAATTTGTTTCTGGAACTTTGAACTTTGATATGGCCCAAGGGCAAACAAACAAACAAATAAATGTCAATAAAATATATTTAAAAAGAAAAAAAAGAAAAATCCCATTCTTGCTATTTTATTTCCATTCTATCAAACAATGAAACTGTTGAAGGCATTTGATGCTTGCCCAGTAAAGCTTATGCATGTATCTTTTTGTTTCCCCCAAATTGAAGCTCGAATTGCAGATTCAAGAGCCCAGATTGAACTGCTTTGCCCTGGAACCACGAAGTCAGAATGAATCATGCCCCTACAGTTCAAATTTAATCAGGGCTGATTCGCACAGATTTATTAAGGCTTTCTAACATGCTTTGTTCATTCATTACTTCAGTACAGCACTCTGTCTAACTGAAGAGAGAAACCTTCTTGGTTGGGGCCATTCTGGGTAGTTACCCAATTTTAAAAATTAAGCACTGACCCTTTCCAAGTGTGACCAACAGCTGCATGAAACATTCAAGACCCTCTCTTCTGAGCATCCCTGAGAACAGCTCCAGCCTTTCTTACCAATTATTAGTAGCAGCCAGGCTACTTTCGATTATAATACCCCCTAACACGGGAATGATAGCAACTCTGATGAGAGAGCTGTAAAAGAAAATAGACCCTCACTTCTGCAAATCGATTCTGCAGGTTTCCAATTTCCCCATTCAGTATTGCTATGGGCTGTGAAATTGACCAGAGCTGTATAAAAATGAAAGTGAAGGAGGAGGAATGATGGGGCTTCCACCTAGTAACAAATGACATTCCTGACTGTTTGTCCTCTTCTTCCTAAAAGCTTTCATTGTGTCAAGGCTCCAGAGGCCGAGGCCAGCTGGATTAGGGGATAAAATGAAGCAGTGGAATGGCAAATGGCATATACTAGAGATACAGCCATTCTAATCTTCTATTTCAGAAGGGGAATTTTTTTCCCAGCACTGTTGCTTTTTTTTTTTTTTTTTTTTGGTAAACTTGCCTTTGTGCATAAGAGGGAAGTTACAAAAACACTGAGATTTTATTTCTCTGTCCTCCCTTCCTTCCTTCCCTCTCAAAAGGGTCAGGGACCATCCACCTGCCCAGGGGAAGGAACAAGAGAAGGGAAAAAAAGCAAACATCATTCTAGATCAGGGATCTCCAAAGTTTGCAACTTTAAGACTTGGGGATTATAATTCTCAGAATTCTTCAGCCAGCCATGCTGGCTGGGAAAATCTTTAAGTGAACTAGATCAAACTTGTCCAAAATGGCTTCAACCCAACCTCCATTATTTTTAGCCAGCATGACCAAACTCAGTGTTAAAGGTTCAAACATACAGTTCCTTCCAAAACCAACATAATAAAATATGCCAAATTTAGGAACCTGGAGCATAGTCTGCTGCATGGTCTCTGAGCAAGAAGTTCAATCTGTCAGTTCCTTATTTGTTTGCAAGCTTAGCAAGGAATGGAGATAATTCCTTCAGCTGTGGGTGATACTGGACTTGAGGATTCTGGGATTTGAAGTCCACACTTCTTAAAGTTGCTGAGGTTGGGAAATATTGCTCTAGGCATGGGTGTCAAACTCCTGGTCCATGGGCTGGTTGCATCATGCGGGGGCCGCGCCCATCCCATCTCCGGCAATGTAAAAAAGATTGCAATACATCGCAACATGTCACGTGATGTGGCAAGTTTGACACCTGTGCTCTAGAGGTTTTTTGATCTTCCTGATTCGTTTCAAAATATAAATACCTTACTTAGATGGTAACTGGGATAATAGGAAAGAAAGTGAAATCCTGGAAGTGTACAACCGTCTTCCTTTATGTTTCTTGGAAAGTCAAAGAAAGAAAGTCTGGAGGGTAGTGTTTTGTTTCCTTCTATTCATGTCAATTTCCTTTAAATAGAAAAGAGGGAGATAGAGGAAGGATTCTTACTGGTACCTTGTAAATTTGAGGAACAACAAAGCTATCAAGAGCTGTTCTGGTGATGTTATTTGTTTTATTTTAGTTATTCAATTTATTCAATGCCCATCTGACTGTCCTCTGACTCTGGGTGTCTTAAAATAAAATGATACTATAAAATACTATAATAAGAATAAATATATTAAAATTATCTGTTGTGTGTGTGTTTGTGAGAGTGGTTCATCATGTGAAACGAAGTTTACTTCCAATCTTATTGTATGGCATATTTTTGATTTTTATATGTTCTGAGGGGCCTGTTTTTTAAATTCCTTTAAGAGAGAAATAGTATGTGTATGTACACATATGCATAGTCACAATTAGGTGATCGAATTATGAACCATGAAGTTGGTGTTGACTTTTAGCAACTACATAGACTTTTACATGATAATCTGTCCCAAAAATGGTTTTTGGCATCTTCCAAAAATGCACCCATTGCTGTTGGGATAATATCCACCCACCTTGTTTCTAATGGTCCTCTTCTTCTTCTTTTCCTTCCAACTTTCCCAACATAAGAGCCTTCTCCCCCAAAAAATCCCAGGTCTTCTTATAATGTTTAAAACAGGGGTCTTCAAACTTGGCCCTTTTATGACTTGTGGACTTCAACTCCCAGAATTCTTCAGCCAGGCATGCTGGCTGAGGAATTCTGGGAGTTGAAGTTCACAAGTCATGAAAGGGCCAAGTTTGAAGACCCCTGGTTTAAAATATTGTTTGGCACTCTGATCTAAGTATTGCCTTGTATTTAGTTTCATAAGCAAATGGCTTCTCTTTTTGACTCAGTGACCTACCACCCATAAGAACCATGTTGTATAGTTCCTTCCGTCTATTTTGATCTATTTGGAGAATTTGCTGTAATTTTTCCACAGTGGGTTTTTTTTTGGGGGGGGGGAACCACAACAGAAATGTAGAGATCAAGTGGTGAGGTCTTGTGGATGTTGGATTTGGGCCAAGAACCCTAGATTCAAATCTGTACTTCTCTGCAAAGCTAGCTTGGTGATGTTAGACTAGTTGCTCAACTGGACTGAAGAATTGTAATTCTATAGGATTTGGAAAAGAATAGGTTAGGTTAAAAATCTGACAAATAAATTGTGCCCTCAGTTTGCAAAAGAGGACATGTACAAGATACCTTTTTATTGAAACAATGCCTTTGCACAGTACTGTCTGTCTTTCATCTCTGTTTTGGAATATTTATTTGAAGATAGGCCAAAAAAAAAATCTAATCTTGGCAGTGATTTCGTGTTGCTGCCTCAGTGAATTATAATAACAAAATGGAACTCTTTGGTTACTGGTTCCTCAGGATTTCTTTCTGACTGATAGAAGTCAAGTATTTATTCATGCAAAACAGTGCCCTGGAAATTATAGCCATGATATGTGAAGTAGCAACATTTACTAATACCTTATTTTCTTGCAGCCTATAAAGACCAAAGATAAGCTGCAAAGAGATCTGCCTATGCCAACAGGCCTGGAGATCCCAGGGTACAGGTGTACTAGTGAGGGGTCTCCCGTCTTTTTAATATCCCTTTGTCTATTAGTTTCTTTGTGTTTTAGAGTTTTTTTATATAGTTTTCATGCTTTTTGATAATTATATAATGGTTTTGAATAATGACTGTTTTATATTTCTAGTGTTTTATTGGATTTCTGAATGCCCAGAGTCACTTTCTGTGAGATGAGAGGCCATATAAATTTAATAAACAAATAAATAAATAAATTGAATTGGAATAGTTTCAGGACTCTGCCCTGGGGCTAGTAAAGAAAATCAGTGTTTCCTTAATGTGAAGCACATGATTCAAAGCATATGGACTCCTGATTGATCACTGGTTGTTCCAATTTTAATAAACCAGGTAATGGGGATCTCTACCTCTTGTAGCAAAAATAGATCGGTCTTGTTCAGTGGTGTGGGTCTTTCGTTAGAGCACATTTTTTGAAAGATCATTGACACTGAATATCTTTGTGCAGCAAGCAATAAATACACTTGCTTATTGCCATGCATGCTTTTTGTTTCTAAAGCATCTGAAATTATACTTATAGATAAGGGGAATACGTTCCCATTTGACTACATATTAGGACAGATTTATCATCAAGCAAATTATAATTTTGAAATCTATTGGAAAATTTGTCAAATTGGACTGGGAGGCAAAGTGAAGTTGCACTACCTTACTAAGCAGATCATGAATGCGCCTCCTTTTTTTTTAACTCTTAAAACCCCAAGCATTTATAGCAACAATATTGCACAAACACATGGGCAATTTAGCAGAGAATCCTCTAGTTTTCAGGTTGGGCTTTCTAGCAGTTTTTATTTATACATTTATCTTAATAATAAAAGAAACTATTCAGCTACCTTGTAAAAAGTAACTTTTTCTTTACTCCACTAAGCAGGAAAGAATATCCAAATTCTCTCTCAGGAGAAACCAAAAATTATCTGTAGCCATCCCACTTTTGTAACAAGCTGATGGGTGAGATGGGTATATAACCTGGTTTGTGTGTGTATTATTTAGAAGAGTGGGCAACTGTCTATGGAGATTCTCAGTCATCCAAGTATGGTTGTCCCAAAGGTGCTTTTTTTTTTTTCAGGAGGCAACTGGACTTTCTTTTGAAGACATTTTGCTTCTCATCCAAGAAGCTTCTTCAGCTCTGACTAGATGGTGGGGAGTGGAAGGATTTATATTGCTTGCAGACAGATGGTCAATTGCATTCCTTTAGAGCAGTGGTTCTCAACCTGTGGGTCAGGACCCCATTTGGGGTCGAACGACCATTTCACGGGGGTCGCCAAACAAGGCTGTCCGCCATTGTTTTCTCCCTTTTCTTTGGCCACGCCCCTGGCACCCGGGGATGTATAAGTGGTTGGGGAACTGTATTATGGGGTCGCGGCATTAGAAAGGTTGAGAACCACTGCTTTAGAATCTTTGAAACCATTTTGGAGGTTTACCTGTGTCCTCAGGGTCGCCTGAGAAGTGCAAATGTGTGTGGAACCTTCTGGCTGCAGGATATTTTCTGCCCTGTATCCCTTCATTGTTGAAAACAGGAACAGACTATCAGGGATGAGTCTGTTTTCTCTGAATCTCAAACTGAAGCACAAATGATTCCTGTAGTCCAGAAGGCTCCACACACATTTGCACTTCTCAGGTGACCCTGAGGACACAGGTGAACCTCCAAAATGGTTTCACAGATTCTCTAAAGCGGACATGTCAAACTCACGATGTCACATGATGTCGTGCAATGTATCAGGACGGTTTTGCCATTGTGCAGCTTTCGGATGGCGCGTCCAGCCTGTGGGCCAGCAGTTTGACACCCCTGCTCTAAAGAAATGCAAATGATCATCTGTCTGCAAGCAATATAAATCCTTCCACTCCCCACCATCTAGTCAGAGCTGAAGAAGCTTCTTGGATGAGAATTGAAATGTCTTCAAAAGAAACACAAGAAAGTCCAGTTGCCTCCTGGAAAGAAAAAAAAGCACCTTTGGGGGAATAGCTGGCAAGACAACAGAGCAGCTTGGGAGAAGAAAAGGAGGCTAGAGGGAAATTGGTAAACTTCAGTGTGAAATTGGAGGCTGCTTGCCTCCTCTCACAGTGAAGAATAGCTACTTCAGCTGAACTACAGTGTCTCTATTTGAGGCTCTGTCACAATCTGTTTAATGGAAACAAGCAGTATTGCATAACCTTTCAGCAACTGTAGAAAAAGTTGGGGGAGGTACAGAACTTTGTGGTAATATTTTAAAAACATGCATATCTTATTTACTATTGTGATGTTGTTTCCATTTTTTAAAGAAATCCTGCACTAAGTATATCTGCATGTAGATTTAGCTAACCTATATCTTGATAGCTAAGTGCTGTATCCAGCATTTTTGGTGGATTTTATTTAGTTTTTTTTTTTTAATTATTATTTCAGGAAGCATTTTTGAAGAGATGCTGAGCATTACTGGGCATTAACTTGATGAGGTGAAGGAAGAGAAGGGAAATCACAAAGGGATCTTATCTTTGAAAGCAGATGAATCTTAGGGCACCTGTGTAGAATATGTTATATCTGATTGGACCACCGAATGGCAGGAGACAATGAAATCATAGAATCTATTTCTGAGTATTCCAGGGATTCAGTGTTGTTCAGCTAGCCTGGTGGAAACAAGCCTTCTTATTTTCATGATGGTCTTGGTCAAAGAGAATATTTGTAGCTCAGGGTTGAAATGAGGGATCACTAGCACTGCTAGCACTGATGATGTTACCTAGCTTGGGTAATGAAATGTCTGCAAGAAAACAACAAAGGTCAGAGGGCACCAAGGAACCCTCACCTCAGTAATGCAGTCCATTTTCTTTTAGGAAAACAAAAGCCCTTAACAAAGAGGCATAGTGAAATAGTGTTCAAGGCATAGAACCTTATCTCTAGTTGTAAATACCACACGCCAATTGCCAGTGGTCCTGAAATGCAAGATTTTATTTTAAAATTATAGTCATACCAATGAATATTGCAAACATCTGTAATTTCAAACATCATGCATTTTGTATTAGGGTGTTTTTAGTACCAATGTTTTCCCCCAGGAGTTTGTACAAATTTATCCTGGACTGCAATGCTCTGTCTGGGTAAACACAATTTGTAAATAAGCAACTTGAAAAACAGAGCCACTTCTTCCTAATCCATCCTCTGTCCCAGCTCCAATCAAAATCCTGGCACATCCCATTACTTTAAACTCTGAACTTTTTATTTCAAAGCCATTGACTTTTACTTTGGGAAACAGTCTTTCATATTCTTTTTGGAAGAGTACTTTCATATTTGCTCAGCCCATACATTGTATGCTAATGAGCAATGGGACTCAGCACTATTCATTTTCTACTCAGAAGAGTAGCTTTCCAAATTTGAAATAAGAAAATAAAATAGCGTAAGCTACCGGTATCTGGAGTTTATAGTGCATCTCTTTTTTAAAGCATAGTATCATCTATTTTTTTTAAGTGAATCTAACTCTTACATGAAAATCCTCTTTTCAGTACAGATAAAAGGAGAAAAGCATACAGAAATTATTTAAAATTGGTAGATAGCAACATCATGCTACTCTATAAAGTTTACAATAAAACTCTGGTTTTATCTATAATAACTGGATTTTTTTAAAATCAAATCTACATCCCCATCAAATGCAATTGTTTCACAATATTATTATCATTGAGATAAGTGATGTTTCAAATGCTTTTAAGTCTTCCCAGACAATTGTCTTGATCCATAAAACTGAGTATACTTAATGGAGCAACATAATTCATGTAATTCTGTCTACTGAAATTAATTTAATTTTACTTATTAAGTTTAGAAGACTACCCAACTTCAAAACACTCTGGCAGATTACAGGCAATAGAAACCAAAAGAGAAAGAAAAGAATAAAGTACACTCCAGAAGAAATAAACTAAAATAAAAAATTCTAAATCAAATGCAGTAGGGAAAGCATGAATGCATAGAGATGTGTCTATTGCTATTTTATGACTGTTCTTCTATATTGTAAATAATATCATTGTCATTCCACTAAAATCAGTAAGACAAACCATGGCTAATTTTCACATGGAGGTTATTGAAACCAGAGGTCCAATAATTTAGACTGGTTTGCTTATTATGTTAAGTCTGATAACCAAGTTTTGTCCCCAGTAGTGACCCAAAGCATCTTCATAATTTTGTCCAGCCATCATTGAAAGATGTCTGTTTACAGACGTATATTACATTATATTACGGTTATTTTGGCCCAATGAAACATGCCCAATTAGAAGATCTAAGATTCTATTGCAAATAAGGACTGTTTCTAAAGGAGGCAGAGGAGGAGAGGTCCTGGGGCTTATGGAGCAAAGGAACTGGATGAGGCTGTTGGCAGGCCCAGAAGACAGGAGAGAGGCTTTTGGAGGAGTTGGTGGCAGCGGCAGCGTTCTCTGGGGGCAAAAAGGAGTGAGGCCTCTTTAAGAAAAAGGTGGAAGAGACAAGATCAGAAAAAGGAAAGGAGGTGAGGTTGTCGTGCAGGAATACAAGCTAATTTGAGGGCTAATCCACATGGAGCTCCATTTCCATCTGTCCTGTTTGCCATTATTCGCTCCCTAGAGACTAAAATGGAAGATCTGTAACTTGAACTGGCCATGAACAAGGAGTGTATATCAGAGTTGGTGACCCTTTGAGAGCTATATGCAATGAAATTTCATTTTGATGTATGCTGATTGGTGTACTTGCAAAGTGACAATAAAGTTATTATATTATTATTATTATTTTCTTACAGTTATTAGTAAGTATTGAAGCACGATTACTTAAAATGATTTAGGAAGAACTGTAATACAATAAATTATCTGATACAATAAATACAATACAATACAATAAAGTATCTGATAGAAATAAAACATATTTCTTTTCAATGAACACTTACAGGCAAACAAAGTCATTACTAAAAGCCAGCACGGGTTTGTCAAAAACAGATCATGCCAGACAAATCTTATTGCATTCTTTGACCAAGTGACAAAATTAGTGGATCAGAGGAATGCTGTGGATATAATTTACTTGGACTTCAGTAAGGCATTTGACAAAGTAGACCACAACCTACTACTTGATAAGATAGAAAAATGTGGGTTAGACAGCATCACCACCAGCTGGATCCATAGCTGGCTGACCAGCCATACTCAGCGTGTGGTCCTCAATGGAACCGCATCTACATGGAGGGAAGTGTGTAGTGGAGTGCCCCAGGGCTCTGTTCTGGTCCCAGTGCTCTTCAACATCTATATCAATGATTTGGACATGGGGATAGATGGGGAACTCATCAAATTTGCAGACAACACCAAGCTGGCAAGAATAGCCAACACTCCAGAAGACAGGCTTAAGATACAGAAGGATCTGGACAGCCTTGAACACTGGGTGCTATCTAACAAAATGAAATTCAATGCTGAAAAAAGTAAGGTTCTACATTTAGGCAAGAAAAACCAAATGCACAGGTATAGTATAGGGGGTACCTTGCTCAATAGTAGTAACTGTGAGAGGAACCTCGGAGTCCTAGTGGACAATCACCTAAATATGAGCCAGCAGTGTGCTACAACTGCCAAAAAGGCCAACACAGTGCTAGGCTGCATTAACAGAGGGATAGAATTAAGATCACGTAAAGTGTTAATACCACTTTACAGTGGCTTGGTAAGGCCATTCTTGGAATACTGCATCCAGTTTTGGTCACCGCGATGTAAAAAAGATGTTGAGACTCTAGAAAAAGTACAGAGAAGAGCAACAAAGATGATTAGGAGTCTGGAGGCTAAAGCATATAAGGAACGGTTGCTGGAATTGGGTATGTCTAGTTTAACAAAGAGAAGGACGAGGGGGGACATGATAGCAGTGTTCTAATATCTCAGGGGCTGCCACAAAGAAGAGGGAGTCAAGCTATTCTCCAAGGCGCCTGAAGGCAGGACAAGAAGCAACGGATGGAAACTGATGAAGGAGAGAAGCAACCTAGAACTAAGGAGAAACTTCCTGACAGTTAGAACAATTAACCAGTGGAACAACCTGCCTCCGGAAGTGGTGAATGCTCCAACACTGGAAGGTTTTAAGAAGAGACTGGACAGCCATTTGTCTGAAATGGTATAGGGTTTCCTGCCTGAGCAGGGGGTTGGACTAGATGACCTCCAAGGTCCCTTCCAACTTTACTGCTACTGCTACTACTACTACTACTACCACCACCACCACCACCACCATCATCATCATCATCATCATCATCATAGTTTAAATTAGTATTTCTCAGCCCTGGCAACTTTAAAATGTGTGGACTTCAACTTCAACTATACTGGCTAGTGAACTGAAAATAGATTAACAGTACAGAGAAACATTATATGAAACTGGATTTATAGTTTTCTGTATAGATTGAACATTTATAGGCACCACAACCCATCTGATTTTAGTACTTTTATAATTATGGAAGAGGTAGATTAGAGAATAAGCTGGTAAAAAATATAGATCAGTCTGAATATGTGCTATATACAATATATATGACGGAGCTCTTTTAAGACAGATTGTATTATCATATTTAATACCAGTAGTTTTAGTAGTAGTAGCAGTAATAGTAATATGAACATTCAAACACTGCAGCCTTACGCAGTACTAGGATTACAAAAACAAAGAAAAAAATGACTTGGCTGAGACTTAAATATTCTGTAATTCTCCTGAAGTGGAAAGACAGGGCAATTAAATTTCATTATTGGCTTGCTGTACTTTCATTCAATGCCAGAGGCCAAATTCATGCTTCGCTCAGTTTCGATAGGAATTAAATTTGGATCAGTCAAGCATTCAAAAACCAACCTGATGAAAAGTTAGAGAAATAGCCAAATAACATGCTGTATGTGATTATTAATTAAGTCAGAGGAATTACAGCCATGAGATAATCTTTCAACACCTGGAAATAGTCTTGAGATAATGTGGACAGATTAAAAATGAAGAACTGCATTTCGTCTTCAGAGATGCTGTCAATTTGGAAGTGGCTTCACACCTTTTCTTGGCTTGTGTTGGAAGTCTGCACACCACCTTCCTAGAGAAATAAATATTTTGGGGAATATTTAAAAAAGGCAGAATATTATATTTCCCCAAAGGAATAATAGAGAAATCTTAGGGGAGGCAGAAACAGCCCAGTCTCCCCCAGGCAGAAACTGAGCAGGCCAGCTCTGTAGAAATGCAGTTTTGATCATCCTATTCAGAAAGACTGGGCCACCTATTCATAAGCAAAATGCCTTCAGCCACAGCCCCAGAGAAGCAGGACATAACCTTTAGGACATAATGGAATTAATCCACCACCATTAGAATACCAAAAGGGCACACTCAAGCTCAGGTCAAAGTACATGCCACAGGAACAGGAAGAACTTCAAATACAAAGCCCAAAGAAGATATAAAAATCCACTACTCCCAACTCCACTTTGTCAGCTTTCCCAGAAGTACATGCTGTTGGTTTTGTTCTTCAGTAAACAGAACCTTCTTTCCTAAGCAGTCTCCATTTTGTTTATTCCTGGCTTGGACTGGACCTGAAGATTTTTCTTTCAACACTATTTTAAAGAAGAAACTAATCCCATGAAATGAAGCAATCAGGGGATTAGAAAGCTTCAGCCATAAAGTAATGTGTTAATAAATAAAACGAACTTTGAGATTTATGTAATTAGAAGGCATTGCATTAATAATGTGTTTCAGATCATTTAATCAGAAATGAAAAGGGATAAGAGAGCACTTTCATAAATAAAAATCTGACTTAAGTGAGCAGTTAAACTGGTTCTTTTGCCTTAAAGGCATTGCGGTTATGTTAAGTACACAATGATTTATCTTTATCTGGTGGGAAAGGGCAGAGATTCCCTAACTGGATTCTCAAACTAGGAAATGTATTTAATAATGTAAGCATTGTTCCTTCTAATATTATCGGAAAACGATCACCTTCTGTGTTCAAGACTTCAAAAGAGGGACAACCTCAGATTACTTATTTGATTTTCATTCTTCCTTTATTATTGTTTACAATCAATTCAAGGCCTTGAACATACCTAATACTCTTTCCTTCTCCTATTTTCCCTACAATAACAACCTTATGAATTGGGCTGAGAAAGAGTGACTGGCCCAAAGTCACTCAGCTTAATCACTAAATCAAGTCTGTGATCTTGTATGGCTACTTGATTACTTTGGATTGCCTGTTTGTTATAATTGTTGCGGATGCTCTGGATTTAGTTCTAACTGTTTCAGGAAAGCAAGAGGCAGACGAACCTGTTTCTGCCATTTATCCCTGCTATGCAAAGGATATCTGAGCTTGAGGTAATCCATAAACAAAATTTAAATTCAGGGATTCTTTGATTTAACCTGGATACTTAGTTATTTCCTTCATTTGTCTGATATGTGAAAAGGCAAGATAGGAATCATCAATTTCCTCAAGGAATGGGAAATTCCAAAGCTTTTTAAAGAGGCTGCCTTAGCCTCAAACTCCAATTCCTAAGAATACTTGCTAAACCTTGTTTTTCATCTCAGCTATTTCTTAGAAAGATTTTTAAAATTATGAACAGCAAAAAACGGGCATGCTGAAAATCAAAGCAGCTACATCTAGCATATTTCTTTCCAAGAATGGTAGTAGTTTCATTAATCTGATAGGCGTTCCTGGGAAATAAAAATGGCAGCATTATAGCATCATAGAATCCTAATGTTGAAAATGGCCATTAAGACATCAAATATGCACCTACCTCTAGTAGCTATGTTAAGACATACACAAATGTTTTTGCTTCAAGAAGAGGAATTCACCATCTCCCTAAATATTTTGAAATTGACATCTGCCCAGATAAAATAATGAAAGATAATCTGAGAGTCAGTGAAAATCATCCTGGTGAAAAGAGAGGAGGGGACTAACTACGATGATTGGAAGCTTGCCAATAAAAGGGGTTTTTGTGACTTGCCATGCCAGCTGCAGCCATTTTCTGGATGGTTGCCTGGCCCATTGTAGATTTGTCAAACAATTCCTAAAATTTGCCACCATTTCCAGCTTATATCCTTTCTGCCCTTTAGTGGCAAGCCCTAACACTTACTAAGAGCTGATGTAGTTCCCATCTTCAAAAAAGGGGGGGGGAAAGGACCCATGAAATTACAGACCTATCAGCCTGACCTCAATACCTGGGAAGATTCTGGAAAAGATAATCAAACAATGAGTCAGCGAACACTTACAGGCAAACAAAGTCATTACTAAAAGCCAGCACGGGTTTGTCAAAAACAGATCATGCCAGACAAATCTTATTGCATTCTTTGACCAAGTGACAAAATTAGTAGACCAGAGGAATGCTGTGGATATAATTAACTTGGACTTCAGTAAGGCATTTGACAAAGTAGACCACAACCTACTACTTGATAAGATAGAAAAATGCGGGTTAGACAGCATCACCACCAGATGGATCCGTAGCTGGCTGACCGGCCATACTCAGCATGTGGTCCTCAATGGAACTGCATCTACATGGAGGGAAGTGTGTAGTGGGGTGCCCCAGGGCTCTGTTCTGGGCCCAGTGCTTTTCAACATCTTCATCAACGATCTGGACAAGGGATAGATGGGAAACTCATCAAATTTGCAGACGACACCAAGCTGGCAGGAATAGCCAACACTCCAGAAGACAGGCTTAGGATACAGGAGGATCTGGACAGACTTGAACACTGGGCGCTATCTAACAAAATGAAATTCAATGGTGAAAAAAGTAAGGTTCTACATTTAGGCAAGAAAAACCAAATGTACAGGTATAGTATAGGGGGTACCTTGCTCAATAGTAATAACTGTGAGAGGGATCTCGGAGTCCTAGTGGACAATCATTTAAATATGAGCCAGCAGTGTGCTGCAGCTGCCAAAAAAGCCAACATAGTGCTAGGCTGCATTAACAGAGGGATAGAATCAAGATCAGGTGAAGTATTAATACCACTTTACAATGCCTTGGTAAGGCCACACTTGGAATACTGCATCCAGTTTTGGTCACCACGATGTAAAAAAGATGTTGAGACTCTAGAAAGGGTACAGAGAAGAGCAACAAAGATGATTAGGGGACTGGAGGCTAAAGCATATAAGGAACGGTTGCTGGATTTCGGTATGTCTAGTTTAACGAAGAGAAGGACAAGGGGGGACATGATAGCAGTATTCCAATATCTCAGGGGCTGCCATAAAGAAGAGGGAATTAAGCTATTTTCCAAAGCACCTGAAGGCAGGACAAGAAGCAACGGGTGGAAAATAATCAAGGAGAGAAGCAACCTAGAACTAAGGAGAAACTTCCTGACAGTTAGAACAATTAACCAGTGGAACAACCTGCCTCCAGAAGCAGTGAATGCTCCAACACTAGAAGTTTTTAAGAAGAAACTGGACAGCCATTTGTCCGAAATGACCTCCAAGGTCCCTTCCAACTTTTTATTATTATTATTATTATTATTATTATTATTATTATTATTATTATTATTATTATTATTACATAATTTGGTAATGGTTAGGATATAATGGTTAGGGAGCCATGAATTAAAAATTGTAATTATCTACAGTATGTATACGTAACCTGGGGCAAGATTCAATAATTCAAAACAAATGAGCTTTCTTTAAAAATTCAAGAAAATAATCAATGTAGATTGCTAAAATTTCTATAAATGAAGGATAAATGAATCTGGGGAGGAACTCAGAGAAAAATGCTTTGAATACTTCCATGCTGGGTATGTTCTTCTCCCTTTCACAGCAATTCCTTTCAATGCCTTAAGACCCAGATTCGAGGCATCTGTGGAAACTTTCCAGGCTCCATCCATTCTAAAGATGGCTGAATAAACAGAAATCAAACCATGAATCTGTTTAATCTTTGTTTGCTTACCGTTTCAAATATTCTTTTACATCTGAAAGCAGTTGCTTTTTCTTTTTGAAAATGTTTTCTTTTAAAGTGCCAGGTGTCTCAAATGCTTTGATGAATGCCTCTTGTCTTAGAACTGCAAATACACAAGAAACAGAGCCAAATAAAACATTAAGATGCATATAAACAGACTGGATTATCTACCGAGTACTTTCCCTAAGCATTCACAATGAGGAGTCTGTAATCCATAATCTACCATCTATGAAATAGTTAAAAAAATATTCTATGCAACTTTATAGGTATAATTTGAAGGCAGCTTCATTTAGTGTTGCTGAGTGTGGGGTTAATAAATCATGATGATTCTGCATAGGATCTCCTAAAGAGGGAGTTATCTGTAATCTTTGAGGAATATGTTGCTAAGTTTCCATATGGATCTTGTTATGATATGATATGAAGATGTTTTGGGGGTGGATGTATAGCTTTCTTCATTACTCATGAAGAACATCTGGATTTCAGCTGACCTGCAGAGGTGTTTCTGCAGGAGATCCTCCAATTGCTCTGTGATTTGTAGTTAAGGATCTTAATTCAACTTTCCCTTGATTTATACTAAGTTGTCTCCTCTTCTTGTTTAATGCAGCAATCTCACCTAAAGAGCTTGGTAATGATCCAAACATTGAGGTATAAGTATTTATATGCAGGGGTGTATCTCCTGCACGCAAAGATAGAATGTGGTGATTGTTATCCATTTTGTAAGTTTGTTTTTCTCTCATCAAGGTCCTATATTAAGTTAATTTACTCCTCCTGAGAAAGGATAATAAGGGATTGCATTGAAACAAATTTATTGGCCTCGTTTGGCCTGGTGTATTTTTTATATATACAAATAATATTATGCAGAGCAATGTTTTCAGATATGGGCTTGGATGTATCCTCCAATTTTGCCTTGGCAAGCTTCCCGGGAGTCAGAGATACAATACCTTGATATACTCTAGTTGGCACAATTCTAACGCTCTGTAGAAAACCTTGAGTCTTAGAGCATTTGGGGGTAATACTAGATGTTGAAATGACAGCACAAACATTTTACAACCTTGGCAGCATGGGAGCAATGTTATCTCCCTTAGGTTGGTGTTGCTTTACACCTTAGTAACTATGACAGAAATTTCAGAATGGCTTTTTTCATATTCTATCTTTGATTACTTATGTGGATCATTTCTATATGTAACACGACTTTCCTCAGTTGAATTCTGTATATTGTGCATGGTCCTTTAGCACTAAGCTTTGGATTTTGCTTATCAATTATACAGAGTATAGTGTAGTGCAGTGGTGGCAAACCTATGGCAAGGGTGCCAGAGGCGGCACTCAGAGCCCTCTCTGTGGGCACGTGCACCGTCGCCCCAGTCCTAGGCCTTCAGCTGGGTTTTATAAGACCTTTTCACTTTAAGCCTCCACCACCATGTGCAAAAAAAAAAGGTTCAATCAGTCAATTTCAACTTCTCATGGGGAAAAAAAAGATCTTGCAAAGTTGAAATTGATTGATTGAACTTTTTAATCTCCCCCAGTCTGCCGTTACCACTGCAGCCACACCCACCCAATTGGCCATGCCCACCCAATGGGCCAATCCAGCCAATGGGCTACACCCACCTGGCACTCGGCGATGCATATGTGGGTTTTGGGTTGCAGTTTGGGCACTTAGTCTCTAAAAGGTTCACCATCACTGGTGTAGTGCTTACATTTGTTGAAAGAAAAATCTTCATCAGGGTCCAGTTCAAGCAGGGAATAAACAAAAAGGAGGCTGCTTTAGAAAGAAGGTTGTAGCTTATTGAAGATTAGAACCACAAGACATGTGGCTCTGGAGCAGCTGACCACACGTTGCTGGGAGCGGTGGGTTTTTATACCTTCTTGGGCTTTTGTGTTTGAAGTTGCTCTTGTTCCTGTGGCATGACCTGAGATTCAGTGTGCCCTTTTGGTATTCCGATGGTGGTGGGTTAATCCTATTATGTCCTATGTCAATGCTGCAAATACTGTATATTCTTGCTTTGACAATATGCAAAACTGTCTGGTAATTACTGGGTTAATACATAGCTTAGAGTGGGGGGGGGGGGAAATCCCGGGAAAGAAAGAGGAAGTAAACTTTTGACCTTCACACTAATTGGATAATGTGACTTGTGACTGCAAGACAAGGGAGGGGTTTAGCAAGAAAAGATTGATGCCAGCGAGAGGAAGTCAGATTCTGGCATCAATACGTCCATGACGGTGACCGGCAAAATTGTAGCTCTGTAATAAAGACTTTAGGAAACATGCCTGAAAGTTCTTTGAAGTGCTTCATTAGTCAGAACCTGTGACATCTTAAAGATCATGTCCTGCTTCCCTGTGGCTGTGGCTGATGGCTATGTCCTGTGTTGGATTTTTGGGGTGAGGGGTTGTTAGTTCTAATCCTATACTCTGCTATTGTTAGCTATCTGTTTTGCTGCAAGGGAGTTCAAAATATTTTGTCTTGAATGGGCTTCTGCCTACTAGTATTTGCTCATGAATGGGGCCTCAGTCTTTCTGAATGGGATTATCAAATCTGCATTTCTAGAGACCTAGCCTCTGCCTAGTTTCTGCCTGGGGCTATTAAGAAAACCTGGGGCTGCTTTGCTTTGGGGAAATATAATATTTTTCCTTTTTAATATTCTCCAAAATATTTCTTTCTATTGGGGGGGGGTGCTGACTTCCCACAGATTCTTAGAAAATTTTTTCTGTGTTGCTATTCTCACTAGCTTCCTGATGCATAATTTAAACAATCAAATTAAAAATAAATTGGCATAGAATGTAGTTAAAAAGTCCTTGGAGACATTTTAGGGCAGTTTTCCTCAGACCAGCCCTGACAAATGGCTACCCAGCTTTTGCTTGAAAAGCTCCAGTGATGGAGATACCCAATTCCAGAGCCAGCTATTCCACTGCTTAATACTCTCATGGTCAAGACATTTGTCCTTGAGTTTGGACCTCCCTCTATAAAACTTCCATCCATTGATTCTTTTGTTCTCTTTATGCCAGGGAGAATAAATCTACATTCTCTTCAGAAGAACTGAAATTCACATCAAGTATTGGAAGGCAGGTATCATGTCTCCCTCAGCTTTCTTTTCTCTAAGGCCACTGTGTTCCTTTGAGCATTTTTCATAGGATTTGGCCACCAACCCTCTCATTGCCTTTGAGGTTTTTTTGTGACCTTTGTCTTTTTCTCACTCCAGAGAGGACCCCTTCATCATGTAGAAAACCTGCATGAATAAATAAAATTGATTCTCTGCCCATGGAAAGCAAGCAACCTGAGTGCTAGTCCATCCCAGAATCACCTGAATGTCCATTCAGTGCACAACATGTTGGGGAATGTATTCAGTGTGTGCCCTTTCAAAAGCCAGATGCAGCAGTCATCCTTGATATCAGGGTTTATATTATGCTACCATTTTCTTTGGTCAACTCAACACAGTTGAACAAAGTCTCTCTCTCTCTCTCTCTCTCTCTCTCTCTCTCTCTTTCTCTTTCTCTCTCTCTCTCTCTCTCTCTCTCTCTCTCTCTCTCTCTCTCTCTTTCTCTCTCTTTCTCTCTCTCTCTCTCTCTCCTGGTAATTTTGCTCCATGATTTTGAAACTTTTTCTGTCAAACTATTTAAGATGTCGAGTATTTTTAAAAAGTTATTAACTCTTATTTCTATTTCCATAGTTTTTAGTTTTCCTTAGCTGGTTTCTTCTGCATGACTTATTCTGTGTTTTGAAGTTGCTTTGAATGATGAAAACGTGAGATTGACTGTCTAGAAAAAAAAATGTTTTCATGTTTTAGGCAAGTTGATTCTGTAGTTAACAAAGGGAGTGTGGAAAGAACCCCGTGTTTTGGAACGAACACAGATTAGGCACACAGTCCAATTTCTTCACAATCCAGCTAAGCTGATGAGTAGAGAGGAAAAAACCACATTCAGTTAGAAGACTTGTTGTGCTTTGCAAAGCCTTAAACATCTGCCTGGTGTGAGGCTTATTTCCCTTTGTTCAGTTTGAAGATGAATTGCTGGATTAGTTCCACTCCAAAAGTTCAATGCATAACTAAACATACCTATGATGACTTGAGAATATCCATTCAGTCGGGAACTTTGCAACCTAATAGTGAAAAGGAATAAAAGGAAGTCCCTTGTGACTACGGTGCACCCAAGTATAAAATCCTGAGCTGTCATTTCAACAGCATGTCAGTGTGTCAGCAAAAAAATGGCTTCTGGCAAGCTGAAATGATAGAACGAGTCACAATTCTTGCAAAGGAGTTTCAAACAATGTAAAAATTGGAGAGCTTTTTTCTTTTTGGCAGATATTGGCTTTGCAAGATACTGTATTTGCATTTGTATGGATTTTGTTTTGAACAAGATATCTCAGTTGGGAAAAGTTGATAGAAGTCAAACATTTAGTTATTATCAATGAAAAGATTTAGTTAACTAAATATTTAGTTAATGTTTAGTTAAATTATATTTTAATCTTATTTAGTTTTAATTTTTTACTGTTTCATATAACTGCTTTTATATATGTGTTATTTTATTTGATTATTGTATATTGCAGAGTAATTTCTGGGAAGATGGATGGCCATATAAATTTAATATTAATTATTATAAAAAGCCAACACCAGCTAAGGAACTGGAAGCTGTGATTTTACATTGTTGTATTTATAATAATGTTGTCTGCACGTCTTTAAATGTGTGTTTATTTACCCTTTGTATAACTTTCTCCTTCCTTTAAGAATAGTTCAATGCAGGTTTTACTGTATGCAAATATTCTAGTTCAAAATGAAGATAAGTATCAAATTCATGAAGTATCCCTCATCCCCATAGCAGAAAATTCAATAGACCAGGGGTGTCAAACTACCGGCCGCGAGCCGGTTGCATCATGCAGAGGCCGTGCCCACCCCAGCTTCGGCAATGCGAAAAAAATTGCAATACGTCATGACACATCACATGACGCGGTGAGTTTGACACCCATGCAATAGACTGTAAGTCTGCCTAGGAAATAACTTCAGTTAAATACTCCTGCCAAGTTCACATGCACTCAGAAAGTTCTCTAGCAAATCTACATTACACTTATTTTTGAGTAATTACATGGAGGACCATGTTATACAGATAACTCTTGACTTATGACCATTTGTTTAGAAACCATTCAAATTTTTGACAGAGATGAAAAACTCACAGTTACGACTTGCATGGTCACTTATATTTATAACTTACAGCATGGCCACATGATCAGAGTTTAATCAGCATAATCAGCATATATTTACAATGGTTGCAGCATCCTAGGGTAGTGATGGCGAACCTTTTAGAGACTGAGTGCCCAAACTGCAACCCAAAACCCACATATGCATCGCTGAGTGCCAGGTGGGTGTAGCCCATTGGCTGGGTTGGTGTGGCCAATTGGGTGGGTGTGGCTGCAGTAGTAACGACAGACTGGGGGAGACTAAAAAGTTCAATCGATCAATGTCAACTTGGCAAGATCTTTTTTTCCCCAGCAAGAAGTTGAAATTGACTGATTGAACCTTTTTTTTTTTTTGCACATGACAGCGGAGGCCTAAAATGAAAAGGTCTTATAAAACCCAGCTGAAGGCCTAGGACTGGGGGGACGGTGCACGTGCCCACAGAAAGGGCTCTGAGTGCCGCCTCTGGCACCCGTGCCATAGGTTCACCACCACTGTCCTAGGGTCATACAACCATCATTTGTTACCTTTCCAGCCAGTTTCTAACAAGCAAAATCAATGGGGAAAGCCAATAGATTTTGGATTGTCTACTTCAGCAATCCTCAGCCTTTCTGGCTTTGTGGACTGGTGGGGGAGGGAGGGAGAGGGAATGGTTATATGTGAGCAACAGGAGATCGTGCACATGCAGTTCCATTTGCGCAAATGGTGGGCTTCTGCAGCCTGCTTCCAAACAGGCTGTGCCCTGGTAATGGGCTGCAGCCCGGGAGTTGGGGACCCCTGATCTAGTTTGTTCATCATCTAACCATTCCTACTAATACAAATGTTTCCCTCTTGGCTGGCAGAGTAATGAGTCAAGAACAGTGTCTTCCACATTATAGCATTCAAGTAACTAATCACTGACTAACCATAAAAGGATTTCTGTCACAACATACATGGATAGGAACATGCTATTAGCTTTATTGTGGGCAGAAAGGCAAATGTCAAGATTTTTTAGTAGCAGCTTATGCGTAGTACAGTGCATGTAGTGCATACAGAATATATCATGAACAAATGTCATTTAGAAGAGTTAGTATTACAAATATATAAGACCCATGGAGTGAGACTTCTGATTTTTTTTTTTTTAAAAAAAGAATGCATCTGGGAATGACAAATCATATAATGAAAACACAGTTGCATTATTTAGGAAGGACACTTCATGACTGGGAAATGGTTTTTGGGTTTTAATGTCTTTCCCATTGAGCAGAAAGCTCTTGAATTTCTCGGCTTCAGAATAAACGAAGAGGCTTTCCGAAAACCCAATGAAACCCACAAAGGAAAAAGGGGAGAGCAAAGCTCGCTAGAAGCTAGAATCAGAATCATGGAAAATGCATCTCAGAAGCCCTGGGAATTGTTTAAAAAAATACCCTTTGATTAGAATAGCAACAAAAATGCTAATCTGCAATTTAAGAGGAAAGCTTCTAAAGTAGCTCACAAATAGCATGAATTATTCAGAGGCAGGTTATTATTTTTCCTCTGTTATTTTGCATATGATTGAAGCGTCAAACCTGGTGCAAATGCACAAATTCAGCTTAGTGCAGAAGTGAGAAGAAAGACATGTAAGAGTCTCTAGCATGGATTTTCAATTCTCTTTAGTCCCAATAAACTAGGATAGTTTGACCTTCTATGAGCTGCTCCACTTCGACTCTAATTGGCGCTTGCTTTGATTTATGCAGCTGCAACGTAAGTTCAAAGCGGAATCTCTTTTTGTATTTAGGGTGAATTAATCCAGCATCAGGGAAAAGCAATAATGAGGGACAGAGTTATATTAACTTTCTCAAATCACTCTCCACCTTCAGATTCCAAATGAGGCTGAGGCGAGTCAGATATAAAGCAGCCTTTCCTTATCAGACATATTGAGACTACAACTTCCAGAAGTATCAGCCTAGGTGAAGCAAGCGAGTCTTTTCAGAGTCCTGTTAGATAATTGCAGGAGGCATCTCTAGAACTAGAAGGGACCCCCCCCCCCGGGATTGTGTAATTTTTGTGCAATGCAAAAAACAACCAATTAGATCTTTCAGGACACCTCACATTACAATAACAACATAGGCCAGCCCTTCAAGGTAGGGCATGTCAGAAAACAGGTGCAAGAAATACTAGAACTTTATTTTATTGGTGATAGACCGAATAACAGAATCTTGAAAGCCTGACAGAACTTTCGCTTCCAAGGTGGGTCAACATTAAGTTTCTTTCTCAAACTTTGTTTTCCTAGACTGAGCTCATGTTTCATTAACAGTTGTCACTTACCTTCTTCAGGGTCTCTGTGCTCCTCATGCTGCTGGGGCAGAGATTATTTAACCTGGGTATTTGAGTCCTTTAAGAATATGTGATAGAATGATACAAAAAGCTTTAGGGCTTTTGTGGATATTTTTGTGGGAACCTGGAATATATAATGCATTGTGGCTGATTATACAGGTTCTTTTAGTAGGTATAATATCAGGGCCTATATGGACAATTATCACAATTATCCAAAAGGCAGAAGAAGAGGAGAACTTCCAACCATCATGTGTAAGAATTTGAAGAGTTGTTCCAGCGTATCTGCTGGAGGACAGATTGTGAAATGCATCTTTTATGCTCAAGCGTATAGTCCAGGCCATGGTTTTCCCAGTTGCAATGTATGGCTGTGAAAGTTGGACCATAAGAAAGGCTGAGCGCAAAAGAATTGAGGCCTTTGAACTATGGTGCTGGAGAAGACTCCTGCGAGTCCCCTGGACTGCAAGGCGATCAAACTGGTCGGTCCTAGAAGAGATCAACCCCGACAGCTCTTTAGAAGGCCAGATCCTGAAGTTGAAACTCAAGTACTTTGGCCACCTAATGAGAAGGAAGGATTCACTGGAGAAGAGCCTAATGTTGGGAAAGATTGAGGGCAATATAAGAAGGGGACGACAGAGAATGAGATGGCTGGATGGAGTCACTGAAGCAGTAGGTGTGAATTTAAATGGACTCCAGAAGATGGTAGAGGACAGGAAGACCTGGAGGAACATTGTCCATGGGGTTGCGACGGGTCGGACACGACTTCGCAATTAACAACAACAACAATGCTCAATCTTCAATGCCACCACCCTAATTAAATATGATGGATCCAGGATGATCTCCAGACTGACACACAAATATCCAACCTTGTAGGAAAAACCCTGGCTTTGCAGAATCCTAATAATCAAGGCAGCTTCTCAGATAGAGCTATTTGTATGGAGAAGATGTGGAGATGTTGCTATCGTTTCTAGATTCTTTTGGAATCTGGCATTCTCATTATTTAGTTCTCCTCCTTTCTTATGACAGAATCTTCTCCTTTGCATCGAAGGCATTACTGCCAAAGCGAGTGGATATCAGAACAGAGAATGGTGACATTCCACAGACCATGTAGCAGCAGTTGACTTGATAGATTTCCAATCTTAGCTCTTATGAAGAAATCCAGAAGACAAGATAAGGTAAATAGATGTACTGTACCAGCTTTTCAGCCTGGAGAATATGTGCTAAAATAATATTGTTCTTATACTCTTGGTGGTTCCTTGAATACCTGAATGATTCCTTCTCCTATTACTTTCCATGAGCTCTTTTAGAGATAGACCACATTTCCAAGTATAATCTGCACACATGAAATCTGTCCCATTTGTAACCTTCATCTGCATAACAAACCTGTTTTATTTTTTCTTACCTCTTACCGCACCTCACTTCACCTCACTTTAATTCCTGCATCAGTCTAACTCAGTGGTTCTCAACCTGTGGGTCAGGACCCCATTTGGGGTCGAACGATCATTTCATGGGGGTCGCTAAACAACACAGTCCGCCATTTTTTCCCCTTTTCCTTAGCTGTGCTACTCCCTTTTATTCTACTGGCTTTTGAAAGCCAATAGAATAGACTCTCTTGAATAGAGTCTAATTCTATTGGCTTTCAAAAGCCAATAGGAATTGTCCAGGCTGTCTCTGCCCTGCTGAGCCCCCCAAAAGTCCCATTCTGCAAACAGTGCTGCACCAGTTGAGTAGTCCTCGATTTACAACCGGTTGAGTAGTCCTCGACTTACGACCGGTTGGGGGTCACGGCATTAAAAAGGTTGAGAACCACTGGTCTAACTACTCTGTGAATCTAATGAAGTGAGCTGCAGTTTTCAAGCTTATGCCCTTTAACACAATTTGTTAGGTGGGAAAAGACCTACCAGACTCCTCTTGTTTTCTTTTTACTACAACAGTCTAACACTCTCTCCTTTGTTGTCTATATTTCCAAGAGAGGGTAATCTTGTAAATCAAAGTTTGCTTGAATCGAAACAGACCTGACCCTCATGGCTGTGTGGTCAGTAAAATTAATTTACTAAACATGTAAACTCAATTACAAGAACTAATATTTTGTTTAAGCACTCACGTGGCACCTCTAGAGAATTTCAGAACCTGGATTTAAAAGACTTACTACCTTTCCACCCAATTACATTAGCTGAGAAACATACAATTAATGTTTTTTTTCAGTTTCCAGACTTCTGACCCTTTATTGTCCTTATCTGAAGCCCTTCCAATTTGCATTTTTTAAAAATTGCAGTGCTCAGTACCTTTGATGAAGATTGGTTAATGCAAGGCTAACATTTATCTTTTTTTTTTCTCATACCCCATTGCCATTCTGTGCCATGATGCTGTTTCTATCTACAGCACAACCCCCAACTACATTGCAACTATACTGAGCACCCTACAGACCTTCCCAATTGAAGCAGAAGGAAGTGATTGTGCCTGGCTCTTTTGCCCCCAATGTATTTGGTTTCTGAATGTAAAAAGAGTCAGCAAGAATCTCTTGAATTAAGTTTCTGTCTCTTGAATAGAATGTGCAAGCAAGCTCATTTTACTGCAAGTACTAATACTGTGATGTCTTTACACATTTAGTCTGGAAACTATAGGATAATATTAAATCCTCTACTGACACTCTTAATTATCATCTCTGCTGAAGACTGCTAACAGAGATTGGACTGTCTACATCTATTGCTGTGCCCTTAAATTGGGGAAAGAGGCAGAACATCAAAAGAAAATCACTTGTTTTGAACTTTGCTCATTCAGAATGTCATGATAAAAGAAATGCATGCTGGTGGGGGAGGAAGACAGAGAACGCTTTGCCACAAAATATCCCTAGATAAAGCTTCCGATTAAATACAAAGCAGTCAAGTCAGAATTATTGGTGACAATTACTGTAACTCAATTAGGTACAATAGCAAATGTGCTTCCCTAAATCACTTTCTCGAGTCTGCGCCGTAATTATCACTACTGACTAAAGAAAACTACAACAAAGCAAGGAAATAATTTAACAGTTCATGTTTTAATAAACATTTTATGGGTAATCCAGTTAGTTTAGAAGCACTTAATTAATCTCATTGGCTTTGCAGACATTCTTGGCTGTGGGGTGACTTCATGAGAAAATGCCATGCTTCCAACATGGTGAAATATTTCATTCCTAAACATCTACTCTCATTAATTGAGATTCAGATAAACCTCTGTTCTTGCAGTCCTTTCCTCCTCTCAACTGTTGGGGTTGGCTTCCAAGCACTTATATCAAACCAACTTATCAAAAAACCCATTATTTACAACCTGTTTTACTCACATATATGTTATTTAAATTTGTTGAATTTAAACTACTGAATTTAAACTACTGAGTGCCCATCTCAGTAGACTTTATAAAACAGCTTATCTTAGATGATAGGGAGAGTAAGTAAGATTGCAGTAAGATTATCTTAGTGGTTTGCTGACAAACATCAATGGCATTGAGACAAATTAGGATCATATCTACTAGAATTCCCAGTAATTTCACCATGCTGCTGAAGTTTGATTAATTGAAGGACACAACTGGAAGATATCCAATGGACAATAAAACTCATCCTTATTTCATCGAAATTGCAACACAAACATGTCCCAGGAACTATTTTTTTATGCAATGTCTTTGGGGTACTGCTTTCATTTCATCCTTAGCTAACAGCTGAAGTAATCACCTTTAGCCATTATTGTTTTAAAGTAGCATTGTCTTTCTTCTTAAGAACAATTTTTTGCATTACCATTAATATGCTTGCTGATGCAGTCTGAGAGTATCTGCCCAACTTATACGGGCTATATTAAACTTGTGTGGATGTATCCACTCCCATTGGCTTGTAAGCAGTGGTGGGATTCAGCCAGTTCGCACCACTTCAGCAGAACCAGTAGCTAATTTTTTGTTGCCCAGGCCTAGAATGGACTTCCGGAAGTAGCATCTACACAGAGAACCGGTTGTTCACATATTTGAATCCCACCATTGCTTGTAAGATATAATCATTTTGCCCTGAGATGCAGGAAGGACCCTTAAACTATATATACACACACAGTTTGATACACACACAGAGAGACACATATACATGTGTGTGTGTAAATTGCCAATTATCTTGAAAGAGTGCTATTTCTATGTTTTACAGGAAAATCAGTTTTAAACCAGGAGAGGGAGATAGTTTTAAGATATGTTCCCGATCTCTCTGCTAGAGAGAAATTCCCTGAAGATGGACTCCAGGACAAGTCCAAAAGCTCAGAAGACAAAACTTCTGGTCCTAGTGACTGATCCAGATTGGTTCAGATATGTGTTGCTTGTTCTATCATAATCCATAATTCTATGGGTGAATTACAAGTTTTCCATTGCTTTTGCCAAGAGCGTGATTCACACAGCCGTATTTTGTAATGTTTGCATTATTTGGGGAAAACATCTTTTTTTGTTGTTCAATATTTTATTATTTTTTTATAATCACAAATCCTTAATATTTTATCAGCAACATATTGTCTGGGTTCCAATGTTTAGTTTACTAATACATGTTAAACTCCTTTCTCTCTATCTCATTTTTCTAGCCATTGATAAGATGTATCTCATGTTCTAAAGCAGACATGTCAAACTCGTAATGTCATGTGACGTCGCGCAACATATTGGGACAGTTTTGCCATTGCCAGCAATGGGGTGGGCGCAGCTTCAGTTGATGCGTCCGGCCAGCAGTTTGATACCCCTGTTCTAAAGTATTCTGAATCTTTCATTTCCAGTGTTAATCTCTCCATTTCTGCACAATCTAAAATTTTCTTAATTATCTCTTCCTCTGCTGGTAATTCTTCATCCTTCCAACATTGAGCAAATACAATTCTCACTGCATTTAATACATGTAACATTAAATATACACATTCCTTCTCATAATTTTCTACAATTATACCTTAACAGAAATCATTCTGGCTTAAAATCTATATGTTTTTTAATCATTTTCTCTAACCATATATGTATTCTTGACCAAAATCTTTTGGCTTTAGGGCAGGGGTGTCAAAATCAATTTCACTGAGGGCCGCATCAGCATTGCGGTTGCCCTCGGGGGACCGGGTGGATGTGGCCAAGGTGGGTGTGGCCTATTGGGTAGGCATGGCCAGCTCTACATCATTCGTGTCATGGGTGCCTGTGGGGGCCTGGGCAGGAGTGGGATAGATCTGAGGGTCTCTGGCAGAAGGGGGTGGGACCAAGGCAAGTGCCAAGGCATGGTCCACTGGAGGAGCCTCACTGTTCCTCTCAGGCCATGCAGGGGGGCTGGATGGTGGTGCAGGCTGCCAGGAGGCCTGGACAGCAGAGGTCAAATGCCTAGCCTGGCCCTCGAGCATCTGTGGCACCAAGCCCAGTCCCACTTCCCCAAGGGGCACGCAGCTGCACTTACCTGCCAAAACCCCTCCCCCAGAGCCCATCAAGCTGGATATGTGAAGTAGGTGGAGGGCCATTTGCTGGCCACTTCCAGGTGATGGTGCATTTCTTCATTCTTCACAAAGGGTGACACCTCCCCAGCATGCACCCAGGGGTGGGGCTGATGCGGCAGGGGCTGGTTCCTTGCTGTTTCCGGAGGGCCTCATGGAGCTAAGATTGAATGTGTTTCAGCATACTTGGCCACCACAAAATTGTATATTGGCTCCTGGCTGGCCTGGGCCAAAGCCAAGGCAGCAGGGGCCGTTCCCTCACTGTTTCCAGGATGGCTTCATGGACCACATGAAACCACTTTGCGGGCTGCATCCGGCCCCCAGACCTTGTGTTTGACATGTCTGCTTTAGGGAATGTCCACCAAAGATGATAATATGTGCCTCATTTTGTTTACCTTCTGTTTTTGTGCCCATCGACAGACTACTTCTGCTATGCCTGCTGCTTCCCACAAGCCCAGTAGTATACTCACTACCGGTTCTATCATTCTCTTGTAGTACCGGTTGAGGATGAAGCCAATTTGTTACTGATTGCTTTCTCTTCCTTCACCATATGCTGCTCCTCCATGTCTGCCAACTTATTTTATTACACAGGTTTAGTGAGTTTTCAGAACAAATGATCCTTATTAAAGAGTTACCCACGTTAAGGACCACACCTCCCCCTTTCTGTGACAGAATTGGACTTGGCTCCAAATTTTAAGTCACACTTTTCTGCCACCTCAATTACTGAAAGATAGCACCTTTCACAGACATATATGGCTGTGCTGATATAGGAGGATGAAAAGTATTTTATGTCCGAAATTATTAAAATATTGTTTCCACATAAAAATGTGTACAGTCCTTAAGTATAATCACACATGATAAAAACATTAATGTATATGCCATTTTAAGCCTAAATATCTGCATTTTATTCAGTACTTTTCAGTTATTCAGTTTTTCTTTGTGAAAGTTACAAAGGTAGTCCTCGACTTACAACACTTCATTTAGTGACTGTTCGAAGTTACAACAGCACTGAAAAAAGTGACTTATGATATTTTTCACACTTATAACCATTGTAGTGTCCCCATATTCATGTGATTTACATTTGAAAGCTTGTGAACTGACTCACATTTATAGCAGTTGCAGTGTCCTGGAGTCATGTGATCCCCTTTTGCGACCTGGCAAGCAAAATCAATGGGGAAGCCAGATTCACTTAACAACTGTGTTACTAAGTTAAGAACTGCAGTGGTTCACTTAACAAATGTGATGAGAAAAGTCGTAAAATGGGGCTAAACTCACAGAACTAATTTCTCACTTAGCAACATAAATTTTGGGCTCAGTTATAGTCATAGGTTGAGGGCTACCTGTATTGTGATAAATTATAAATGTGAAAAATGTCTTTACAACTTCACAGAAGTATGTCTATATGATCATGTATATTTGAAGCTCTGGGTCTACAGAAACACAGCAATGTGGACCCGTGCAAGTTCATTTTTGTGATAAATATGTGTAGCATGAGACGTTGCCTGCACATAACTGCTCATCCGGTAAGATGTTCATACCATATAGATTAATTTTGAAAGCAGAATAGTAGGGTCCTTAGCTCTTAGACCCTGAATACTTATTCCCAGTTGGTTTGAAAAAATTCAACTCATAACCTCATCAGCTGCACAACAGTTATGCACATAGACATTTTTTTGCTAGTACCCAGCACAGAATTTGTGCCCAGCCTTGTATTCTGCACAAAGGAGGAAGAGCTGATTATTCATTCATAGCACATACATGCAAAGAGAGACACAAAAACATATTGTGGTATTTTTCTTTTATGCAGAGTAGATAAGAGCTGTGCTAGAAAGGAGCTGGGCTGCTATTTATATGAACTTTAATTTAGCCTCTTTGTACGTATAAAATGTCCTCTCAGTGGTTGCTGCTTAAATGCAGAGGAGTCTAAGAAGGGAAAAATATGTGAATTTATGGATTGAAATTTTCAAAGAATTGTAATTTGAATTTCTTTTTTAATAAAATGATGTATTGTGGGCATTTAACTCCAGAGAAATTGTCAAAGATGTATAAGTGAAAATCAAATAAGAATTGGAAGTATAATCATTGTGAAGGTACCTTTTATTATCTTTGGTGGACATATAAGACTGCCAACGAGTATTGGGATCAGATAAGTTGTTTGATTCATAAAATATTACAAATGGATGTAAAATTGAAAACATAAGCTTTTCTTTAGATATCATGGATAATCAGATTGAAAAAAACCATGGGATTTTGTATTTATATATGACAGTGCAAAGATTTTTTTATATGCACATAGAGATACACAAAGTCCCACAACTGAACTTAATGGAATTGGCAGGGATGGCAAAACTGATTATTTGATGAAACACAAATGCCTATTTAGCTTTGTTTCCTTTTCGATCCCTTCTCCTCTCCCCAACCTTTCTTTTTCTGTTATTTCGTATTTTATATCTCTTTAAAACTTAATAAAATTGATTTTTTTTTAAAAAAAAAAAAAGGAAGGTGATGTATATATACCTCCCTTGTGATGTACAAGAGTCCCTTGTAATATTTCTGCTCCTGTGAAAGCCAAGTGCAGAAAATTTAAACTTATGTTATTGCTTTGTTCCTAATACAACTTTACTTCTGATTTTTTTTTCTTTCCTGGAAGTCAGTGCAAAATGGTTCTCATTTTTTGATGAAAAGGACAGTATTTCCTTCCTTATTGAGGGAGGAAAAAAATCATCTGGAGATATTCATGTGATTGTTATTATGCCACTTCAGGTTACTCTGGAAATTATAATGAAATTTGACTAATCAAACAAGTTATTGATTCTAGATGCTAGAGATGATTGGATAGATATTAAGTACAACAATAAAAATCCTAGGAGACAAAATCTATGACTGCACAGGAAGAGCCTTTGTCTCTCCTGCCCTTTTCTCCAAGATCCTTTGGAACACTTACATAAAATCTTTGGAAAACACTGTTAACAGATGTGATGAGAACCACTAATTTAGTGAGCTTTTAAAAGGTAGTTTTGATATTTGGATCAAGCCACAAAGTTCAGTCTATCAGTTCTAGTGGATATGATGGCTATATGGCACCTAGCGTAATGCAAGCAATAAGCCATCCATCATCAGTTGGTTAGTAACACAGTGAGAAGTGGATTGTCTTCAAGCAATAACTTTTTGAGATGCTTAAGTCTAATGAGGTTCTTTCCTTCTTTCATTGATACTTATTTAGCCTATTATGTGAGGGCTTTACATGTTTGTCATTCATGTTCTGCTTGACATTTGTGAAAACATGGGAAATCAATGATGTGCATTTGGTTGTTTCGTAAAGGATCTTTTAAAGTTCTTATCTGCTGTATCCTCTTTATTTCAACTCACTGGTGATCCACATATCTACTTTTCTGGCAAGAAACAAATGGGCACAACTATCAATTTTGATAAAATAAGGATGTGCTTGTTCTTAAATCTATACCTGCAGCATATTCTGCAGCCCACACTTTTTTGATTGCCCTCCCTTTTAATTTGTTTTATTTATAATAAGGTTCCGTTTTCCCATCCACTCTTTTTGCAATCAATCATGGTTTTTTTTTTTAAAAAAAAACTTTTATGTTTTTTCTCACACCTCCTAAGTTAATCATTTTTCACTTGACCCAGAAAGAAAGGCTAATGGGAAGTCTTCTGTAATCAATCTGAAAACTAATAAATATTTTGAGACTGTCATAAGCACAACTTATGCATATAATCATAAGAATGAACGAGCTGCTGACTAGAGACTTTTAAGTAAGTTTCTACAGCTGATTCACTTTTAAAGAAAAAGAATGAAGCTATATTTTAACCATCAGCAGGTTAGTATATTCTCAGAAAAAGGTACTGAAGATCTCTAGTCAAATTTAACCTGTTTTACGGGACTACCCTAGCTTTTATATTATTTTTAATTGCCTCTTGGTTGAAACAACCTGGTGGGAAAAAAGCAGAGATTTTACATTACCACATGTAATTTTGCAATATTTGTTTGCTCTGGCAGCATGTGAGTTGATGTAAAGACGTATCTATCTCAAAAGTCTTAAGTTTGCAACTAGCTCAAATTAGTTTACAGGATGAATAATAGAAAAATGATGGGCACAATGCAGAAAAACTGGGGGGAAAGCTTTTCTAAGAAAAGGCTGCCTTGAGATTAAAGAGATAGTGTAGCACTTTTAGAAGAAAAGAGTTAATGTTGGGGTTGTTTGAAATATCAGTAATGGAAATATTCTGGAACATATATGTAGCCCTAGCTAGAGAGCAGGTATCAGTGTGTTGGAGTGTCTGGCAGTTATTGGGTTAAATGCTATGTATGTTGATGGGTCAGTGGGAGGAGTCTCAAAGGTCATTGGGAGACTTCCTGGACACAAGCCACATGTGAATCTCTTTGTCTGTAAGAAGCATGGGCCATGGAAGGTCACACAATGAGCCTGAGTCGTTATAAAGATGGTATGAAGAACAATATTCTCTTACCTAAAGGGATGATCTAAAAGATGGACAAAGATGTATTTTCAGGAGTATCAACCACAGCGTGAATGCAAGTAATCTTTCTCATTAAAATATATTTTATTATAAGATCATTTCTTTTGAGTTAACTATCTGACTGGATTTAAAAGAAGGCACTTTAGATTTGAGTCAGAATAGTAAGAGAATACTCATAATTCATGCCACCTTTTGAAAGCAAATAGGAAATTGTCAAAAATTTGTCAATTGTCAATTCTCCTCTCAAAGCTGCAACAGTTTGAAGAAAGAGAGCAAATTCGTTAGCCTTTTCTCTATATTAACCCTCAAGGAAGTAAAGCAGATACTTTCTTGTTAGTAACTCTATGTGACTAATCTCCTTCAATTGCCTGTAAAGAAATTTCTGGGATAGCAAAGCCAGCGTGTCTGTGTGTCTCAGCACCCCAAGAATTGATTGAAATATCAGTAACGGAAACCCATTCAGCAAGTTCCAAAGACATCATCTTTCCTTCTGTTTAAAAATTAACTATAGAAAAGCAGCATATTTTATAAAGAACACCATCCTTGTTCTTTTCCTTAATTCCACAAAAGATCACGAAAGTACTCCACAACAACAAACTAAAAAACTTGTTTTTGAAAGCAAATAAATTCATGCCTTTGACAGAGCAAAAGGATAATAATGATTAAATGCCAAATTTTGGCTTTGCCTGCCAGATTTCTCCACAGATTACCTATGAAAGAATATAGCCCTCCATTGGAAATAAAAAGAAAACTCTAAAACCAAGACAGCTGTATCCATTTTTTAAAGTTAACACTTAGCTTTGGGCAGGGCTTTTTTTTTGTCATAGAACACCTAGAACGGAGTTCCAGCACCTTTTTTGGATTGAACCTTATAGGGTAGGCAAGGCGGGTTGTGTGAGTTCCAGCACCTTTTTTTTTTTTTTTACAAAAAAAAAAAGCACTGACTTTGGGCCTGCCTCCACGTACAGTAGCATCACTACTTAGGATACAGGCTAGGATTGCCTCAGGAGGAAAGAAAATCTCAGACCCTACCTAAACTATTTTCTGAGATCAGATTTAGTTAAATTTAATACCTGAAGATCCTTTTTCCTTGGGCTAAAAAGTCAAAATCATTTCATCCCAATAGGTAAAGAGAGACAGAGCTTTATAATGAAGATTACTCTTCTATTACTTTTGGAATGAATTGCGGTTCTTCAAAAAGACTCTGGTAATCAATCAGTGTTGTTAGTTCTCCCCAAAGAAAAAGAAATCATTTATCCTAATTTGGCAGTATTCTGTTATATGACCACTGTGTGGGTCCTTTTATAGGGACAAAGGAACTAGATCTGTTTGTAGTCTTGAGAACAATTCATTGTCATTTTTATCACATATGTAGCTGAATAGAAGAAGGAAGGGACTGTTTATCACACCAAAGTGGCTTTCAAAGTACCCCTTTCAAATGTTTTTCACAAATCTAGTAAAAAAACATAAAGAAAGTTGAAGAGAACAGTTAAGATCTTCTCCTAGCAATTAGAGACAATAGCCATCCTGAAGATAAAGTTAAAAAAAAATGATATAAAAAATAGGGAAAGTAGTAAAAAAAAAAAAAGAAATACGTTGTGTTCTGGACATTAGCTTATTTATTGGGGGACAGGGCAAGTGAAGTCAACTTTTTTTTTTGTTCTCCTTTGTACTTTAATTGTTTTTATAGTTATAGTGAATATTTGATAGCCTCCATTCAAATCTCCCTGAAGAGAGAAAAGAACCCAGGAGGTCTATTAATAGAACTTTACATTGAATAAGGGTCTTCATAACACAATCTGAATCTGTTGAAATGCTTTTGTTCCATCCTGAAAAGAATTTCCAACTGGCTGTCTAAGCTTTGCTTTTTCATATTTGAATATTTTCTTCAAAAGCGTTGTGCATTTTTATGAGTTATAGAATCTCCCCAGGCCCAACAGAGTCTACGTTTGAAGACTGAGATTGTTAACCTTTCTCTTCAAAATAGTGAATACGAACAAATCCTAAAGGAGTGTTTGCTTTTGGAAATATTGCAAACACCAAGAATATTTTCACCTCAAAATGTTCTGGTTCTAGCTGTACTTTTTCTCAGGTGTCATGATGACTTAGCATAATTACATTTTCAAAGTGAACAATCAGAGATATATCTATTGGGGATTGAGTCTGAACCTAATTGCCTTTATAATAAAACCTTTCCAGATTTGCAAACTCTGTTCAGAAATGAGGAGGAATTGAAAGTACTCTGCTGCCATCTTTAGGTCATTTGAGTAAACTCTTGTTTCCAAAATTTTATTACTACTAAGTAGATGGCGAATGAATGAAGACACAATGATTTTATTTTTGTTCAGCAGATTGAAGACTGGTGTATCTTCCTCCAAGACTAGCTTTATAATCTCATGCATTGCAAGCTATCTTCTCCCCAAAAAGAAGATTTTATATTCTTTTTGTTGTCTTTTGCCTGTCTAAATTGGTTGTTATTTTCAAATACATGAATTTCATATGTTCACAGGATCGTATATCTCTTCACAGGAGACAATGACAATGTAGCTCAAACGCTTGTTTGTCAGGAAGCAATCCTGACAGAAGTAAATTGCATGAATGCAGCAGGATTTTTCAATATAATGGAAAGGACTACTCCAAAGCGCCGATATCTAAAACCTATCATCAGACAAATGAGTTGCGTCTGTCTTGTAATGCCACTGCAGCTGTCTTAGCTAGAAAAAGTGCTAACGGGAAAGTACATTTCCATTTTTATCTGTGAACTTTATAACAGGTATGTCTATGGCAATGGAGAATCCTTCTCCAGTGTTACAGAACTAGGAACATAAAGATAGATGAGGGCATACATTTTCTTTTCTACCAAAATGAACATGAGTGATAAAACAGAAGAAATATTTAGCACAGCATAGAGATAGCAGAAACAGCAATTCATTTATGTAAAATGTTTTTAGCCTTCTGGATGTTTCCTAGATTGAATGCATTTGAATTTTTATAATTATGTTACTCCACCTTTCTGAAAGGCTTAAAACATAAAACAATACAACAATAAATATTAGAATTAATAAAATTCATTGATCCCATCCTTAGCAACATGAAAAAACAGAAAGCATTGCTACTGCAATTCTGTAAAAAAAAAAAACTTAGAAGGAAATGAATGCATTTTAGGAATCTCCAAATGACTGAACTTAACAAATTAGTTGATAAAGTTTCAGAGGTGTGAGGCCACTGCAGTAATAGTCATCCTCTTTACCTCTGCCACTCTAATTTATCTCAAATGTGGGCAAACAAGAATCTTTTTAATAGATCTTATGGTTTAGGGATAATAATATGGGTAGAGATCATCAAATATCTTGATTCTGATGTTTAAAGCTTTGTAAATGAAGACTGACTCTTCTGATTGATTTAGAAATGTTCTGGAAATCAGTGCAGCTGGCACAATGGACTCCATTTCTAAAGAGTCTTTAAAACCTGGCTAAACTCCTGCTTAATCTTCCTGATGTTGTGTTTGTGCCTCAGCTTTGCCTGGAAGCATGTGCTTCACCAGTGTGTCCTTGGGTTCCCTCCAATAGTCTGAATATTCACAAGATCTCACCATTTTTATATGATTTTGGCAATGTTACTAAGGATTCTTGTAAGAGCTTATGCAAGAATCATGACACACACATATGTATTATATACACAGAGACTCAAATCAGTAACCAATACACGGGGATCATTTAGCATTTTAGCAGATGTGGCAGGCTGGCAATTCCTACTCTAGATTATAAGGGCTCTTGAGATTTTTGGTCTAATATTTAGATTTGCTCTATACTGTTTTTGTTACATTTCACATCCAACAATCCTACCAATGCACTTGTATTTAAATTCTGTTTTCCCTCTCAACCATTGTTGCCCAAAACAGTATAGAGCCTTATCACATACTATCCAAGCAAGGAATAAAATAAAAGCTACAAATAATAGAATGGTGGTGATTCTATCAGCTTCTGGGGTTTCATCTCATAGCAAATTTAGCTTCCATTAATAAGCAGCAATCTTCAGAAGTTGCACTGGACCACGCTATTTAACTATTCCATTAAAAATGAAAACACATTCAAATTAAAACACCCGTAAGATGTGAAAGGAGATAAAAGGAAGAAGGTGAAAGAATGAAAAGAGACCCACACACCACTTCCAGGAGAAGACATGAAATGCATCAGTAATTTCTCATCAAGATGCAGTTCCCCTAACTGACCATGACAGATAAAAATGAAATAGAAATTTCAGTATCAAATAGAAACACAAAAGAGAGGTGACCTTTGATCAGATGTCAGCTTGTATTCTTGACAGGAAGATTTGCATCCAGAGAGAATTTATGCTGGACGCTTACAATGAAAGTTAAACTCCAGCATGTAAAGAAAAGATGAGGTCATTTTAAAAAAAAAGCCTGGGAAGTAAAAGCTACAATTTAGGGTTTGTTTTAAAGTATTTGAGATCCTTCTGTAGAAGTTAAAAAATACACCATAATTTTGAGCAGCTAAGCTTAAACCAGATTTGTTTACTTAGAGTAGATAATATTACCCCAAAGATAAGGATAGGCACATATGTAATTTCAAAAGCATATTTTGAATCTTCCCACAATTAATACAAAAAGGCTTGCCTGTTCATAAAAGGACTGCCATGTTGAGCATGGTGACTTTTGGTAACATAAGTCAAATTTAAAGTTGCTCCTCCCCTTTATTTCTAGCGTCACCCAGCATGATTTCTCTTAACCACATCTTATCTATCATTTTGGAAGCAATAGGGTTTAGATTAAAAAAAAAGCATTAGACAGGAGCCAGTTTAGTTTGATGGACAAATATACCAGCAAATCAGAGAAATATCCAAGGGAACTCTACAATTTAACCCTGAATTACAGATATTCTCTTCCATTGGAACGTTTCTAAGTTAAAAGGATACAATAACTGAAGCTTTGCTTTTGTTCTCTTATCTCTACCCATACATCTTTCTTTGTTGGTAATCAAATAGTTCTATTCTTCATGGTGTTATTTTTCATTGTTTATTTTATTGTTCTATTACCTTCTGTTCTGTTCACACTCTTTTCATATTTCCTTTTTATTGTTGTAAGAGGTCTAGAGTAGCCCCATGGCAAGATAAACAGCAAGTAAATTAAACAATAAAATAATCATTCCCCCCAAAAAATCAAATTAGATGGGGTAGAAACCCAGCAGCCATCATCAAAAGTACACCCACACAAACTGCTACACAAAAGGGACTGTACTATGTATCTCTCTGATGCCTTAATTACCAGATTCATTGCTGATTTATTTCACTTATGTTTTGGCCTCACAACTTGGGAGATAGTACAATAGTGCAATGCCTTGGTAAGATCACACTTGGAATACTCAAGAATACAGCTTTGGTCACTACAATGTAAAAAAGATGTTGAGATTCTAGAACACGGGTGTCAAACTCACCACATCACGTGACATGTCACAACGTATCATGACTTTTTTTGCATTGCCAGAGCTGGGATGGGTGTGGCCTCCATATAATACAACCGGCCCGCAGGCTGGCAGTTTGACACCCCTGCTCTAGAAAAAGTGCAGAGAAGAGCAACAAAGATGATTAGGGTACTGGAGGCTAAAACATATAAGGAACGGTTGCTGGAATTGGGTATGTCTAGTTTAATGAAAAGAAGGATTAAGGGTGACATGATATCAGTGTTCCAATGTCTCAGGGGCTGCCACAAAGAAGAGGGGGTCAACTTATTTTCCAAAGTACCTGAAGGCAGGACAAGAAGCAATGATTGGAAACTAATCAAGGAGAGAACCAACCTAGAATTAAGAAGAAATTTCCTGACAAAACAATCAGTGGAACAACTTGCCTTCAGAAATTGCAAATGCTCCAGCACTGGAAGTTTTTAGGAAGAGACTGGATAACCATTTGTCTGAAATGGTATAGGGTTTCCTGCCTGAGCAGGAGGTTGGACTAGTCACTGGAAGACCTTTTATTTTGTTCTGTTCTACAATAAATGTAGAGGACTCCAATCTGGAGAACATATGTTCACAGCCTAACTTCCAATGATATAGATATTAATTCTAATCACTAAGAATATTTTATGAACATTGTATGTGTCTGAAAAACTGGGCCAATGGCCTGAAAGAGACAGTCTTGATACAGACAATAATCTCCTGATATTGTATGTCATTTAAATTGTGTCTATATGAATGACAATGTGAACCAACTCAGTCAAGGTCTCTGGAGGCAAAGCTTAAATGTATAGCTTTACCACAATCCCTGCCCAGACTAATGAATCATGAAGATTGTAGCTTATTAAAAACCTTTACCAGAAACCATCCATTCACTATTGTTTGCTACAAATTCAATGAATGTAGGGAAAAAACCTAAAATACCAGGAGCAAGAAAGAAATGGGGAAAAAAAGGGTTATTCCAAGATACTTTAAAGCAATGAAATTCAAGAAAGATGGCTAAGAAAACAAAGTGATACAGATAAGCAAAATGAAGGACATGTAGCAAGCATTACATTTTAAGAAATGGGTTTCAATACAAACTTAAGCATCTTTAATGTGTGAATTTCAATTTCTAGAGGTAGAATCACCTTGGCTCCAAATAGTTTAACTGCTGCAGGAACAAAATTGTTACTTTTCCAATTTACATATCTAATTATCTCATTTGTGGTCCTCTGTGCATGAGATTTGTTGATTCCAAGTGGAGGACAAGTGGAAGGTGAATTCTTAATATTTAAAGCACTTGATATGCTCTGTGTGAATTTGTTAATTTGCCGCTTATATTGCCAATTAGAATATCTTTTTATTAGTAGGGCCACATCATTTTGCCACAGGGATGCAACTTTGCCTTTATAAAAAAAATAAAAAATACAAAGCTTTAGAAGCAAGGGAGTCCGAATTTATAAAACCATTCTCTGTGCTCCTTGCTTTACTCCCAAGACTTTACCAAATCTTGAATCAGAATTTTCTTTCACAGAGATCCTTCCTTCCACAATCATTGAAAGTGCTTCTTCAACTACTTGCTGAAAATAACTACAGTATGGAAGTGATTCATTGGCCCACCTATTAATCCAAGTTTTCACTTATAGAAACAATGACTTGAACTCTTCATGGAACATATGCTAAAGCAGGGAACTTATTCTGTTGCTTCTCAGCTGAAGAACTAAAAATAATGGATCCAGAGTCCAAACTATAACTTTCACTTAGAAGCTGATTCAAAGTTTGAAATTATCCTTCAGGGAATTTTTGTCACCCCTCTTTTATTATTCAAAACTATTTTTAAAGATGCGGTAAATACCCATGAACATGGTGTAAAGGCAGCTCAGTTAACATTCTCTAGATCAGTGGTTCTCAACCTGTGGGTCGGGACCCCATTTGGGGTCGAACGACCATTACACGGGGGTCGCCAAACAATGCAGTCCGCCATTTTTCCCCCTTTTCCTTAGCTGTGCTACTCCCTTTTATTCTATTGGCTTTTGAAAGCCAATAGAATAGACTCTCTTGAATAGAGTCTAATTCTATTGGCTTTCAAAAGCCAATAGGAATTGTCCAGGCTGTCTCTGCCCTGCTGAGCCTGCCAAAAGCCCCAGTCTGAAAACGGTGCTGCACCAGTTGAGCAGTCTTCGACTTACGACCAGTTGAGTAGTCCTCGACTTACGACCAGTTGGGGGTCACGGCATTAAAAAGGTTGAGAACCACTGCTCTAGATTGCCACTAGATATGTTCAGCTTCAAAACTAATTCAGCTTCAGTCTTCCAAACAATATAAGTAGTTGTTGACTTATGATCATAGTTTGAGTTATAAATTATGCCAATTGTTAAGCAGGTCACCATGCGACCATGCCTGATTTTACAACCTTTTTTTGTGGCAGTCATTAAACAAATGCAGTGGTTGTTAAGCAAGTCCACTGTCTGCAATGTTGTTTTGTTTGTTTATTTTGTCAAGCCAAAAGTAAATGCTGATTTCTGGGAAAGAAAAATGCCATAAAGGACTACCTTGATCACCATGTCAAGATTGGTAATCTGTTACTATATCCACTCCTTGCTAGGTGCAAATCTGAGATTGTACAGTTCTTATTACTGGATAATTCCACCCAAATTTCTAAGGAAGTCACTAGGCTCTGCTCTACTGCATGGCCATCAGAAGGCAATCAGTGTCTGCCCTCCAACAAACAGATTGTTATAAAATAATAGATTAATGAAATCTGTAAAGCTTTTAAAAAAACATTTCAAGGATGAACAACACTACATGACAATTCTCAAATATCCTGGAAGATGCAACCCTTTAATTTCATGTTTTGAAATTATATATTTTGAAATCAATAGTTTAAACCAGAAATACTACTTTGAAATATTACAAGAAATTCCATCACAAAGGTGATTTAACTTGATTGGAAGATCCATCTGCATAATATCCTTGTTTTGAACTTGAGATCAAGTTCAGATTTTTCCATGATAACTCTATTTTACATTGCCTAGATTCCTGATTTCCCCCCACAGAAGTGGTCCCTCAAATCCTTAGCCACAATGTCTCAAAGTCTCCAAATTGCACTTTTAATTTTAATTCAGAAAGTATCAGATACATGGAAGATAATATTAGCTATAGTTCAATTTCATTAAATTTAGATTTTGTCCTAGTTATCCCCAGTTTGCAGAATATATTTTCCAAGGTCCACTTGGGAGCAATAGGCCTAAAGAAGTGTTTGTAAATAACCTATGCTTTGTAAGTTAAATTTTAAGTTATATAGATCAATGTAAGTTATATTTAGAACTTACTGACTTTAGACAACAGAATTAAAAATTATGACATAATTAAAATAGGGAATGGGGGATTTGTAATCCCTACAGAGATTACTGATATCTGGAGGCCATAGGCCTTGTCTCCTAAACTAAACCAAATAGATTTAGAGTAGAACAAATCAGCACTAGATTTTGCATAAAATTCAGGCTGGTATATTGGACTGTGGAGTGAAATCCCAGCTCAGCATGAAGGTTATTGGTTGACTTTGTGCCAGGCTCTCTCACCTGGTTAAATCTACCACAACAAGGCAGCTGCAAAAATGGAAAGGAACAACTCGGCATATGCCAATGTGAGGGTTTTTTTGCCCAAAGGATAATACTTAACCACAATAAGCATATTTTGTGTTCTGCTTTCAGCTGAATGAAGAATGAGCTAAAATGATTTACATTGGAATTATATCAGCACTGGTCAGGGAAATTTCATGTTGTTTCCTTTGAAAAACAATTCTAGCCTCTCCACTAAATAAATCACACACTGCTAATCCCTGTACAGGCAGGATTGAATAATGAGCTATGTGGCTTTTTGACAAGTGATGTCCCAGCTTACATACACCAGTTCAGGTTTTCCCAATTGCCCTTGCCAGTCAGTGCATGTTTTGGCTTCATTTCTCTGATGCAAATTCCTCAGAGCATATGCAGCCTCCCAAATTACCTTTCCAGAGATAGTGTTTGCAAAGAGTGCCTCGTGAAGGTGACGCAGAGCCTAATCATTAAAAAATGAAGTTTAATTTCATCTGGCATCTTATACTCCAAGCCAGCTTGGCTGGAAATTGGAAATCTGCCACAGTACCTGTCAGTACCAGTGTTTATTGCAGAAATACCCTACAGCTGGCAAATACCATATTGCAATCTCACACAAGAAAAGAATTATTGCTTGAACAAAAAAGAAGAGAATGAAGGATGACACCATAAAGCCTGTGTGACTTCAGTGACAAATGGCTTCTTGGAAGTCCAAACCTAATGATTCTGACTTTTTCGCACCTCAGGACCTACTGACCACAAGAGGCAAGAGGGCGGAGACAGGAATTAATTTTACTCCATATCTCCTCTTTGTGTATCACTCTGCCTACTTTTTAAGAGATCACTCATCAAAGTCCCTTCCTTCTGCCTTTCTTTCCAGGCACAAATCTCAAAGGCCTTTGATTCTTTTCCTGGTAGGGTGTACAATACCATTCCTACAATGTATTTCTTGTACATAAATCTCTTTTCTGCTGTGTTATAAAACTAATAAAGGAGAATATTTGTAGCTCAGGATTGAAATGAGAGGTCCTTGATGCTCTCCGAGATATTTCATTACCCAAAATAAGTAACCTTATCAATGCACATCAGTGCAACATCATTGGATGATGTTACCTAGTTTGGGTAATGAAATGTCTGCAAAAAAAACAACCAAGTTCAGAGAGCATCAAGGAACCCTTGTTATAAAAAAAAACTATAATTATGCTTCACTAATTGTTGTTCAAGATTGCTTCAAGCTCTCAGGAATATTCATATGCAGATATATAATATTTCAACTTCTATCATGATTCATTATCAGACAGTGCACAACATAGGCCCCTCTCATGCGCAGGATTCTCCTAAAGCCAGAGTCTGCTCAGTTCCAGCAAACTCTCACTTTTTCATTGAGTAGATTGGGAGAATTCAAGTCTACACCTCTATCATTATATTTCATCCTATATTTTGTTAATGAAAATTTAGACCTGGACCAGATATTAGTCTAGAGCAGGGGTGTCAAACTGCTGGACCCATTCCAGTTCCGGCAATGCGAAAAAAGTCACAATATGTTACGACACGTCACATGATATGGCGAGTTTGACACCCGTGGTCTATAGAAAGCATGAGAGAAATTATGGAATGGTCTGCTCTGAAGATAGGACACTTGAGACACCTAACATACGTTTCTGCCTGTCTCACCATTTTGGCTGCAACAGAGAGGTAGCCATTTCTGCAGCAGCAAAACGAACCAGGAATTCAGTGGCAGATTAAAGACTCACAAAGTTCTTATTGATTCTATTTATTGGCATACACATTAGGAGAACAAGCACCATTTTGTCAGAGATGTAAGAAAAGAGAAACAGATCATACAAACATGCACACTGCAGCATTTGGGGGAGGTAAAAAAAATGGTAAGAAGGCAGTCACAGCAGGATGTTCAAAGCCCTTTGAAGGTTCATCAATGCTGGGCACATACACAAAGTGCCAGAGCTACAGTCACACTGTTCTGAGCCCACCAGTGGACACAGGTTAATTCGAAATATATTAAGACATGATAAGGAGTCAATGGGTTCACGCACTTACTCTCAGTTAACTTGGATAGTTTGAAATCCATAAGATTAAATTTGATTTCCACTGATAGAAATTTTACTAGCAAATTCAGGAGAGAATAATTCCCCCCACACACACTTCACATATTACCAAGTGTTCTCTCAACACCTGCTACAAAGGGAGCACAAATGTCATGGTATATATATATATATATATATAATACAGTGAATTAGAGTAAGAAGACACTCCACTTATGTTCATTTTGAATGCAACTTGCAATAAAAATTCCCTTTTTATGATCTTGTAGTCTCTATTCAGGGTAGAACTGAGGCAACCGGATGGGATCCCTTCCTGACACTTACACAGCATTCACAAAAATTATTTTTTTCTTTGTACCCTAGAAGAGAAACATCTGCTGCTACTTAGGATTGAATTATCAAACTTCTGAGCGGGAGGCAACCATCTTCACCACCCCAAATAGGGGCTACAGGATCATAAAAATGTAGTTTTTGGAGCAGCGAATGCAACATGCAATAAGGTTATGCCAATATTTTATAAGAAATCATTAGACCCAGCAGAGTTGTCGGTGAATGTCAGTTAATTAGGCAGCTAGATAGACATCAACCACAAGATTTCATTTGGGATTCACTTAAGAACTTAAAAATCCTATTTTCATTTGGACTGAATTAGTAGCAGCCTGGTTGACTTTGAGGTGCAATAAAGATAGCCCAGTCCTGCCTTAGGCTATATCGATTACAGCACAAATAATTATAATTTCTTTATTTCAACCAAATTGGATAAAATGAGTAGGGCCATTAAAAATATTTAGGTTGATAAAAGCATCCCAATTTCACAGAAATATGTTGAGCATTTGTTTGTTTATTTATTGGGGTGCTATTAAATGATATTTGCAGCGAAGGTTGTTATTTCAAGTAAAAACATGAGATTTTTGCCATCTTAAGGATTAATAAATATATTAGAAAGCCTTGACCAAAAAGTAAACAGTAGACCTGCTTCTGCCTTATCCTCTGTAATCTATATTAAGTCCCCTAGTAGGAAAGAAATAAAAATTAATGTTAGAGTTGGAGTTCTCTGCACAGGTAGATATGCTAACTTGCAGTCCCCTGATAAATGGTTTTTAGAAACAAATATATGCATTTCCTGCAAATATTTAATCTGAGTAGTTTAGAGATGCAAAAGAACTGGGAGAAATGAAGGATCTCAATGTCTTAAAAAGTCAGATATACAGGTATATGTTTGCTAGGACAAAGAAGAGCAGAACAGCAAGGACTACGGGCTATAGTGGTATCTATATTTGAACAAATGAAACTTTGCTAATCAAATTATCAGGACATAAATTATTGGGTCTACTCAAAAGAGAGTTAGTGTGGATTTCTGGGTCCATTTATATTATTGAAAAAATTGTCAAAAATGTCTACTTCTCTGAACTTTTGTATGTTTATGAGCTTCAAAACTACTGTACTTTTTTATCCCATTTTTCTTCTAGGAGTTCAAGCTTACATCACAGGAGGTCTCCCTCATATTAAGGCCACACACACAAAAAAATGGCTGTGAAGCAGGTGAGGTTAAGAAAGCCTAACTGGGCCATTAATACTTAGTGAACTTCATGGTCAAGAGAGACATTAACCTGCTTGTTCTTAATTCATCACCAACACCTTAATTAATACAGTATCATTAACTCCTGTTTCATTTTTTTTTCTCACAGGATATATTGTTCTTCTGGATTCTTTGATATTATATTCAGCACCAGTTGACAAACACAGACATTTATTTATGTAACTCTCAGCCCAATCAGAAAAGGCAACTACCCTCAAGCATTCTGGTTCTTGACATAATTTATACACATTTTATCTTTTTGAATTTTTATAATATTATATTTTATATTTTTTAAAAAAATTAAACTTTAATTATAATATTTTAATGTTGATGCTGTATGTTGTTTATATATTGATTGCATTGTACACTGCCTAGAGCTCCCTCTCTGAGGGAGATGGGGATGGTTAAGAAATAGGAAATACAAATACATTTTATTTTATTTATTATATTTAGAAAACGCCCATCTCCCTCACAGAAGGACTCTGGGTGGTGTCCAAATAAATTGCTAAAAACCATGTAAAATGTAAAAAAACAGACAGTAAACACAGAATATAACAATTTAAAATAGGGAAAGAATAGTTAAAAATGTGACAATAAAAGTTACTGAAATGGTAGGGGGAAGACTTCAAGAACTTTTCTCTCAGCCCCAATCAAGTTGAGGCTTGCTAAAATCCACGGCCCATATCATTTCCTGCATTTTACATGAGGAGCAGGCCCTAAACAGCAATCAATCAAGCAATCAGAAATAAAAAATGCCATTAATTACCTCCATCAAAAACGTTGCTAGTTCAAATATTCTAGTTCAAGTGTTATGCGTAGACCTTTTACAACACAATAAAAACCCATCAATTACCAAAGGTTGCTTTCAGCATCCCATACGATTGTCCACACTGTTTCTGGCTCCTGATAATTGTAACATCTGGAGAACCTTAGGCTTTCCATTAATTATTGTATATGTTTTCCCACAGCAATTTTTAGAAGCCAATCAAGAATTCCCTATAATACATCCTCCTCTGTCCACCTTCAAAATCTGCTTAATTAATCCTTAAGATCTCTTTGGTACATTTTGCCTTGGGTTTTTTTCCCATTCCTCTCCCACAAAGAGCAATGTCTTATGAGGATTGCGCTTTTTTTTTTTTACCTTGCAAGAACTGAACAACCACAGCGTAGCAAAACTGTACATAATGCTTTATTGCAACACACACCTTTCCTAATGGCAGGCTATTGTTTTGGGACAACTACACACACTTTTAGGACTTGCCAGCTGTTGTTACCACATAAATATATCTTTCATACTCAGTCTTTTCAAAAAAGGGTAGCAAAATAGCATATAATCTTTGCCCTTTTCCAAGTTCTTGCACTAGTTGGGATGAATCACTATTTCATCGCTATTGTTCCTTTTCTAGCTGCTGCCAAAGTCCAAACAGGACTCCCACCTGTTTGTACTGCTCACCATAGCTTATGGTCTTGGCAGTTGACTGATAGCCATCTTGCCTGCTTATACAGGTAGTCTTCAACTTTGACCCAGATTTGACCCAGAATTGCCATAGGTAAGCAAGGCACTTAAGTGAGTTACACTCAATTTTATGACCTTTCTGCCACAATTGATGAGCAAATCCTGTACTTGTTAATGAATGATGTGGTGGTTGAGCAAAGCTGGCTGGGAATATTGCAAATGGTGATCACATGACCCTGAGATGCTGCAACCATCATAAATACCCACCATGTGGATTTTGACCGTGGGGATACTGTGACTCCTCACATACCTTATAAGCATGAGAACTGGTCAAAGTTTTCCAGTGCCGTTGTAACATGAACATGCTTTCCCATCTGTACCTTTGCTTTATCACTTTCCCTCCTATGCCCCACTCCTTATTTGCTTTTATTACAAGCTAAAACTCTGAGTGAGTGAGGCTACTTCTGGACATCAACTCGTCCATGAAAATGCTAGGGTTTGACTCAGTTTCCACAAGCAGATGCATCACTACTTGGATGCTTCTGAATAAATATCTGAATGTATGAGAAAAGTGGATGTAAGAAGCATTCCTGCCTGGCTGCAATTGCTTTTCCAAAACACAGACAGCAACCGCAACTTCAGTCCTCCCCATATCCTAAACTTAACTTATTATTTACATACAATTATAAACTTATTTTAGAAACCTAAAGCCCTACATCCCAAAGTAGATTACATTTTATCTCTTTCACATCCATCATTTATACCTCTTTCCTTATTCATACAATCATTTCTACATTTAATTTATTTATATTCCCATGGTCCTTTATGAACAGTTTACTGTTCAATATTTCCTTTGATATTGCTATTCGCTTTTTAATTTCCTCATGTACACAATGTAATATATTTCCAAATCTTCTAATTTAAAAAAAATTATGATCAGTTGATTGTCCTTCAATTGTATACCTTCTTGGGTATATAAAGCACGCCTGGGCACAGCAGCCACCAACTTTTCCAGCTCTGCGGACTGGCGGGTGTGGAGGAAGTGGGAATGCATTCCCATAATACATAGTCCCAAATGTTTCATAGTTTTTTTTCCCTCTAGAGCAGAGGTCCCAAACCTTTTGGGCACCAGGGGCTGGTTACAGGGAGAGAGGTTTGTCCACGGACCAGAGGGGGCATGGTTTTGTGTGCTGCCAGAATTCCCAGATGGGGATTTGCTTGTTTGTGTGGCCCGGATGCTGGCATGCATGGACTGGGGGTTGGGGACCCCTACTCTAGAGGACACAAGGCGAAGAGGAAAGAGAAAATTATTTTATTTATTAAACCAATTTATATAGCTGCCAGGCCTCACAATGATTCCATGTGGCATACAATATTAAAAATCCACACTTAAACATTCACAAGTTAACCCTTCATCCCACCCCCTATCCTTTTACATAATAAATTATCATTTTGTGTCTGTGCAACAGTGCAAAGAAGTTTTATCACAAAGAGCAAGAGGGGAGAACATAAAAGTCAGAAGGGTGGTTGTTCGTCCTTTGGGGCTGCTTATTTACCCTCCAAGAATTGTTGTAAGAATAAAATGGAGGAGCAGGCAGACTTATTGTATACAGCTTTACAGTGTATTTTGTAGTTTCTCTGTTGAGTTTCTGGCAACCAGAATGTAAAACAGCAACCGTACAATCATTTATGCAGCTACACAGAAGGGCCAGTTAGTTCAATGGAACTGGGTCCCAGGGAAGGGAGGTACATGACTGTACATTAATTCCTTTGTGGCATTTTTCCTTTTCCTTGGCATTTGCTGAATTTGTGCAGCAATTGGAGCAGCAGCATCGACATTCAATTTCGCAATAAAATGCCTAAATTTATGAATAAAATTTATAAGGCTACCCAACGCAAACAGTGTAGGCAAGATACTGCATTAAAAAGAATAAAAAAACAAACAAAAAAACCCAAACCATGTTAAACATGAGCAATATATAAGTACCTATGCATTTGCATGCTAGAGATTTTGTGCAAAATGGAAATTTCTGACATCCTCTGGGAACTAAGGAGTAACTTCTAGAGGTATTTAGACATTCTTTCCTTGGTAATCTTCATTATGGATGAAAATAATGGACTCTGTTGTGTTTGGAGATTTTGGAGAAACCTACTTCAGCTAGGGCATGAGGTATGGAGATTTGTTTTGATTCAAATCAAATATAGGAGAGAAAATAATAGCACTAAATCAAATGCTTTTACTGCTTTTAACATGGTGATTGCTAATACCACAGGTAAACACAGCACAATTCTAATTTTAATTGTGCAAGTCATAGTATTCCCTGTGATACTCAATGGAAGTAAAAGTTGGACTTTACAGAAGCAAGATAGCAAGAGTATTGACATCTTTGAACTCTGGTGTTGAAGAATACTGTAGACAGCCAAGAAAACAAACCAATGGGTCTTCAAACAGATCAACCCAGAGTTCTCACTTGAGGCACAAATGGCAAGGGTAAATTATCCTATTTTGGACACATTAATGAAAACACCTAACTCTCTGGAAAAGGCTCTAATGTTGGGAAAGGAAGGAGGATGATCCGCAGCAAGATGGGTGGACTTAGTTAGAGAAGAACACTCTAGAGAAGTACACTCTCAAGTTGGGGGACTTGAAAAAAGGCTAGGGAGACACTGTCATGATTAAAAAAAATCTATGTTGTTTCTAGGTGCTGAAGACAATTCAGTGACACATAAGCAAGCAAGCACAGCACAAAATCTATTTCCCCATTCACCCCTATAACAACCTCTGCAGTAGCATGGGCTGAGAAATAATGATTACCTGAAAGTCCCCAAAAAGCTTCTGTAGCTGAAGCTAGACTAGATCTCAGGTATTGTTGCTCTTAGTCCAAAACTTTAATCCAGTGTTTCTCAACCTTGACAATTTTAATTCTGGGAGTTGAAGTCCACATGCCTTAAAGTTGTCAAGGTTGAGAAACACTGCTTTAATCTTTATACCACACAAGGATCTTCTGTTAAAGATATTCCATCAAAATGAGTTTAATATGCATATTTTGGACTGACCCCTTTAATCCGAGCCCAGAAATAAACTGACAGCGAGTGTAAATAGTGAATAATCATAGATTCATCAAGCCGAAAAAGTCCATTTGGGCCAAGCATGAGCTCATGCTCCATGCAAAAATTCAAATCAAAATATCCCCAAAAGAATGCTGTCTAGACTCTTCTTTACATTCCTTGTAATGGGGAATTATCTTAGTTCAGTAACTGGTTCCACTGTTACTTTGCTTTTACCATTAGAATATTTTTCTCAACACTCACCATGCAATACAGCTTCCTATAATTTAATCCCACTTTTACCTTATTCCTCCTTCTTCTACTTCCTCCTGAGTATCAAGTATTGTGAGGATAGGTTGTTGGGTAAAGTGCTTCTGTATTGGTCCCAACTTTATCACCTCCTTCTTTTGGAAGATATCATCAACATAAATATTTGGAGAAACATTTTTTATCTGAACTCAAATTTAATACCTCAGAGAATCTGTTGGCCTCCAGTTGTCATTGAGCTTCAACTTGTAACATCTTTTATTGTTTCTTAGGATGTTTGGAAATGCTGAGAATCTAAGTGGAACCTCTGGAAAGCCACAGACTCCTTACATTTAGATTAGAAGTTCAATGAAGGCTCACCATTTCTTTCTAAAAATAATTTTCTCTGTAGCAGTCTGGACTTAGAATCCTCTATTCTCCTTTTGTGGCATGGGAGATCTAGATATTTCAGGATGATCGGTATGAGTGGCTCACAAAATGATTCTAGGCCATGTCTGGACCAGATGGTTCGCTAAACTTAGAAATTAGCCATTTTCCAGAAATAGTGGTATTTCAATAAAAGAGGCATTATATCCTATTTCAGCATTATATCTTTTGATTGTGACAATTGCAAAAGAGGGAGAAAAAGATCAGACAAATCAAAGAAACACAATTGCAGAGATCTAATACAGGAAAATAGGCAAACAATGCAGGCTACTATTAAAAGGGTTTTTTTTTTACAGTTTATCTACAATAGATTTGTTTGCCTGTTTCAATATATTGGATGCACATTTGTCTTCTAAACCACAATCCTACAATTGAATGAATGTGATTAGCCTGGTGCAGATACTGAACTTCATTTTTATTTCAGTCACAGCTCCCAACCAACTTGAACAATGGCAACTAAAAGTCACAAAACAGTTTAAGGCTGTTTTGGAACCAACACTTTGGAAATCTAGGCTTGTTTTTTAATAGTCATTTTATTAAACATTACAATTAAAAAAATTAAACTAATACAAACTAAAAATGAAAAATATAAAGTACAGAAAAAATAGAAAGAAAAATGGAAATTAATAATATAGTAAAAAAGAAAGGAAATATATAAATAAAATAAAAAGTGACTTCCGCTTCATTACAAGTATAAACAATTTTAGTAACTTATCACCTTCTCTTAAAATACAACAAATTATCTCTTCTTTCCATATCGCATGTGTAATCTATAAACCAATTCTTAAAGCCTTGTGGTTGTGTCCTGATGAGAAAAAGTCCATTAAAGATTACCAGACATAAACACGTATCTATTTTAGATATCAAATATCTAAATATCTATTAAATAAACAAGTTTTATATTCCTTCAATATTCTTGATCTGTAATCCCTTCAAATAATATACAACTTTATTTTTTTACATTTTTCTTTGTCCCTTCTCATAAAATTCTTTGAAATCTTAGCTTCTCTTTTGTAAATCTAATATAGGAAAATTATTAAGGTCATTCTTTTGACTTGTTGTCTCTTTTAATTATTAAGACATCAGCCAGTTTCATTTGTATATCCTACACAGCATCGTGTTGCAATATAATTCTTGTAGCCTAACATTTATAAATCTACTTTCAGATCAGTCTCAATCTTGTTTGGTAAAACATATTCCTGTTCCATAGCAATTTAAAACAGTTTATCTATAATGGCAGATATTCTTAACATTAACTTCTAGTTCTATTGTTTACAGATATCCTTTAATACATCCAGTGTTAAAGTATTTTGCTCCATTCTGTTATTAGCAAGTCAAATTTAAGCATTTATCTACTTTATTTGTAATGTTTAGTTCTTTCTTGTTTCCTCTAGTGTCCAACCTTCAAAGTCTCATCCTATCATTTTTAAAGAATTCAAAACAATTACATTTTCCCATAGGAAGGATTCTTATAATTAATTCCAAAATCTTATTTCAAATCCATCTGGACCCTTAGTCCATTGATAAGTTTCCAAAATCACCCTTTTGCTTTTTATTTATTTATTTATTTATTTATTTATTTATTTATTTGTTTGTTTGTTTATTTATTTATTTATTTATTTATTTATTTTTTAAAAAAGCATTTTAAGTCCTTAAACCTTCATTTAAAACTTGTTTTGGTATTGATTGAAGGAAACTCACCTGGTGCTATAAAACCGGTAGATTCAAAGGTTCTTAACAGCTGAAATGCAAAGCATTTTCTGAAAGTAATTAGAAAAGGAAGTGTGCTGACCCTGTGTCTATAAAGGTACCCACCAAAAGAGCTAATATACTCTTGAGCATCAACAGAGGTATAATGCTGAGATCACAGGGAGTGATAGTTCTATTCTATGCTACTCTGTGCAGACTGCACCTGGAATTATCTGTCCAATTTGGATTGCCAAGTAACAAAAAAGATGGCCAGAAACTGAAAATATTGAGGGAGAGAGGGAGAGAGAGAGAGAGAGAGAGAGAGAGAGAGAGAGAGAGAGATTGAAGAACATTGAAGGACATGATGGTTAAATCTTATAAGGCAATGTTTTTCAAACTTAATAACTTTAATATGTGTGGACTTAACCTACCAAGTTGGGAAACATTGCTATAAGGAGCAGTTAAAGGAACCAATTAAGTATAGCCTAAAGATGAGAAAATTCAGAAGAGACAGAATAACAGAGTTGGAAGGGACCTTAGAGGTCTTCTAGTCCAACCCCCTGCTCAGGTAGAAAGCTCTATACCATTTCAAACAAATGGTTGTCCAGTCTCTTCTTAAAAACTTTCAGTGTTGGAGCATTTGCAGCTTCTGGAGGCAGGTTGTTCCACTGATTAATTGTTCTGTCAGGAAATTTCTCCTTAGTTCTAGGTTGCTTCTCTCTTTGATTAGTTTCCATCCATTGCTTCTTGTCCTGCTTTGGAGAATAGGTTGACTCCCTCTTCTTTGTGGCAACCCCATAGATATTGGAATACTGCTATCATCTCAGGAAAGTAGTGTGGATTTTTCCTCCAGAGCACCTTAAGATAAAACAAGCACCAATGATTGAAAGCTGCACATAGATCCAAACTCAGAAGTCCAAACTTCCTAACTATGAGAGTTTTTAAGCTTGCCTCCAGAACTGTGGGGCCTCCAACCCTGGATCTTTAAGAACAAATTAGACAATTGTCTGTTGAAGATGAGCGGAGAATTCCTGCCCAGGACAGGAGGCTGTATTACAAGAATTCCCAAGTTCTTTCCAACCATATGATTCTGTGCTCTTGATTAGGCTCCAAAGCTAAGCATGCTTGGACTTGCTTAATTCTTGAGTGGAAGACCTCAGGGAGTTTCAAGATGATGGGCTAGATTGGGAAGCCTTTAAAAAAGAAAACCCCTTGGAATAAATTACTAGGGATAAATTATTGCTATCAAGCAATTTCATGGATGCATCCAAAAACCACCAACTTGACTTTGGGAGGCATTTACTTTAATGAAAGGTTAGAGTTTTAGCCTTTGTAGATTAGCACCCTGTGCTCAAAACAGCTACCTGAAAGACCTGTTAGTTGTTTACACTTATCACAGTTGCTTTTCAGAGACTCCCAAAGCAGTTCATATTAACGAAGCAAAAGATATGGTGTTGCCAGTTCTGATTGTGTAGAGGAGTTAAGCAAAAAGAGAAATGTGTACTTTTTATTATCTTTCTCTACACAAACACATAGACATATAAACAGTCAGATTATTCAGCTTTCAGATGCAATCATTGCTGCAGTGTTGACATTAAATCTGACAATTTAATGAGTTGTTTTGTCTGATCCAACCCATCCCTTCAAGGAATAAATGTCAATAAATAGCTGTAAAATTGTGAATAGAAAATGAATAAGATTTTTGAGTGGAAAGAGAGGAATAAATCTTTTATAAAAGCAATGATCATGGCTCTAGGTTTATGTCATCAGATATAAGCACCACCCAACTCCTAAATGACTCTGGGCAGCTCACAATATTTCAAAAAGAAAACAAATAAAAACATAATGCAATACAAATAACCAAGCTGCAATGCAGTACTGACCATCTTTGCCAATGCTGACTTGTACCTGCTTGTGATGTGCCTTCTGTTTAACCCGCTTCCAACTCTGTAATCAATAACCAGTTATTTCACTCAAGTGATAATTTTATGCAAGGGATGAATAATACAAATAATTTTTGTATCAGGGGACCAACCAAAAACACATACACTGAAAGCCAAGCTCAAATCCTTTCTGAATTATATTATCGTAGTGTTAGAGGTCCTTGCCATACTCCAGGTTCCAACAGGAAACAAGACATTGAGTTCACAGGTAGATTGGTTTATTGTGGTACACTCTGGCATGTGAACTATTGCAAACAAAGTCAGCGCTGGGAGCAACCACCTCCCAGCGCTCTAAATAGGTGCCTCCCACCGGGGGCCCACCCATACCCATACTCATACCCACCTAACCAGCATCTGGAACGAGTATGCATATTCATTTCACAGCAGCAGTCTTCTGATCCTGGCAAATAGCCCGGCATGAGCACCGGCATGACAGCAAGGCAAGGTAAGCAAGGGAAGGTTTTAAACTCCCCATCATTTTTCCGGGCGGAGTGCTGAACAGCTGAGCCTGAAAACCCAGAAGTTCAGCCAGCCACCATTATCGCTCAAGATGGCCTTGCAGCTACGCTCCACACGACCCCGGCCATCACACAGGTATGGAGGAGGGAAAGGGCTGTCGCTGCCATCCATGCTGCTGGTCCTAGCCACTGCTTCCAAATGCCACCATCTGATGTGCCCTTGCCCCCCCTTCTGTTAGTGGCTTGACAGGTGCCCCCCCCAATCAGGGCTCTACCTGGAAGGCAAGGAGGGATGTGCAATTAGTCATTAGTTATGGTGGTTTATTCACTCAGCTTTCCCCCCTGGTTATTGGTTGTTCCACTGTTACAGTGGAACAGTTTCAGCAAACTGGGGGCTTTCATGTCCTTTCCCCCCACCCATGATGCATCCGTGGCAGGGTACCCCTTCCACCATACCAGGTATTGCAAGCGACCCCAGTGGAATCGAGAATCTAACACCTCGTCAATCTTGTAATGGTCCTCTGCGACAGGACCCAGTGACTGTGTGACAGGCTGAAATGGAGGACCCTTCCACCGGCTTCAGTAAACTACTATGGAACACTGGGTGCACCCTCCCCAAGAGACGGGGCAGCTTTAGTTTCACAATAACTGGGTTAATGACCTGTGCAACTGGAATGGACCTATACACTTTTGAACAAAGACCACCTTTTTAATTATTTCATGTATCCTAGAAATTAGTATATCAAAACACTCAAAATATAGTATTTTCTCTAAAAACTGATTCTCAAAATAAAACACATAATATATAACTATGTCTAACTGTATCTAGATCTACTTTCAGATCTAACTTTTGAGTGGTACGAACCAAGAAAGATCCTTTCCTGTATGATTTTCCCAGATAGATTTAGGTGTCTGTAATGTTGTATTTTCTTTTGATTTGTCATTTTTTACCCTTTCTTCACGGTATTTAGTGTACCAAATGCATTGCCCTTTTTGCACAAGAAGAAGCAGACTATAGAGGACCAAAGATGGCTCCATGAAAAGCAGAAGAATGAAGAACTGATGAGTAGACCAGCTGCTCAATAATTCCTTTCTGGACAAGGAGAGAGCTTGAGATTGCCCACAAGTGCTCCAGACCATTGTTCCACACAAGACAATGTGGTGGGTGTAGAACTTTAGGAGATGAGAAAATCAAACTGCAGTTGGACCTTTGAAAGAACCCTGAGTCCACATAAAGGTCGTCTTTGAGTTATGACCATAATGGAGCCTGCCCATTAGATTGAATGTCAGAATAACGTTAAATGAACTGCCTCTAATAATGACCTGCCATCCCTGCTCTCCCCAGTGCATTTGTTAAATTAATGCACAGGTTGTTAAATAGAGATCAGGGGTGGGGAAGATCCTGGGAGGCATAATGCAGGCACAAGCTCACACCCGTTTCAGTCTCTCGAGGTCTCCCCCACCTTGCATGCAGATTTGCCTCACTCATCTTGCCAGGGAGAAACAGTGGGAAAAGAAAATGCTGGGCATGCCTTCTTTTCCTAATTCTGCCCCTGCCCTTCCTCCTGCCAGGGTGCCCTACCTTTCTGGGGCAAATAAAAAGGACCAGTTCCCTAGCTTTTCTGCACCAATCAGCTGTCCTTCAATCAGCAGGCTAATAGGAGACTGCAAATCTCTTCTGCCTCTTGCCTGGCTTTGGGAAGCAGGCCCTTGCATGAAAGGCAGCTCAAGGCCAAGCTTCCCAAAATCTTTCCTTTGCTTCACCTCCCTCCCCCAGACAGCCACATTTCTTCAATTAAAAACAAAAACAAAAAATCTGGGAAGGACAGGCTTGTAAATCTCCCCCCCCCCCAAGATGCTAAAACTAATCTTTCTGCTTTTGGATTTCAATCCCTTTTTAAAAACTTAACTTACCTTACTCCAGAGTAGAGGAATAAAGCAAGCAAGGAAATAAAATCTTTCTGCAACTTTTTCTCCAAAAGTAGAAGGGAAAAAACAAACAAATTTTCATCTCTAAAAAGTTAGTCAAATTTGTGCCACAAAATGGAGGACGCTGAATCTTTGCAAAGTTTAGCTTTTCCATCTGACTGCCTGTAGAGGGCAGTCTACAGCAGCCTTTAAATTCTAGCTGGGACTTAATTGGATTGAATTGGAATTAATTATAAAGAATCCTTCCTCTGAGAAAATGCTTTTATTTTGAATTCCTTTTTATTTTAAATAAGACTTTAAAAATTAGACTCTAGAAGAAAGTAAAGACTTTCAAATTTAAAAGACTGGATATATGTCATGCCCCAGCATATAATTTGTGTTGTTGCTCTCTAGCCCCATCTAGTGGCCTGGGGAGCAAATAACATCTATTGTTTTGAAGCTAACCCCGAGTGTCAAACTCGCAACCTCACGTGACGTGTTGCAACATATTGTGACTTTTTTTGCCATTGCTGGCAATGGGGTGGGCACGGTTTCGCCATGATGCATCCAAACTGCAGGCCGGCAGTTTGACACCCCTGATCTAACCCAACCCCTTTATCCATGAACCCTCACTCCCAGAACAAGTGCACTCTGGGAAACCAGACTTCATTTTCTTTAGCATTTGGAGAGAAGCAGAAGCACCAGGAAGAATCCAGCCTAATCTGTGGCACATGGTCATTTGAGGACAAAACCCACATCCCATATACACAGCATTGCTGGTGAGATTTAGATTTATCTATATTTGTTCATTGTTATGTCCACCAGTAACCCAATACTGCTTATTTTGTATTTGGTTCTTATTATATGTATTTTTATTTTTTCCCAGTTTCACCCATCCTATTCCTCAGATCTACGCACATGGCATTGGAGAATAGCTGGGTTTAACTGCATATCAAGCTGCACACACAGTAACGTGTAGTAAGGACAGAACAATATATTCAAATTCTGTAGTTCAAATTATTTAGTTCTATGTTTGAAGATCTGCATATGGTGTATGATCTGCATATGGTAGGGCCAGCTTGTTAGTTTAAAGATGATGGAGAATGATTTTCTGCCTTTCCTAATTCATATTTCCTGCTCCTTTGCAGCTTGGAGTATAGAAAACCACCACTTGCTCATTCCACTCTGCTGTCGCAAACCTAGATAAAGGTTGGGATGGTTTTTCCAATGATCACATAGGAAGTTCTGTGGTCAGTACACAACATGCTACTCAAGTTACAGCAGTGTTCAGAAAGATTTTAAGCACATAGTGCTTAAATTTCACATAGTGAAATTTCTAAACACCCTAATCTTAAAAAGGCAAACAAGAGGTTTTTTGTCTACTCCGGCTATTTTTCTCAATCAAGCAACCCCCCTCATAAAGCCCAAATGCCATCTAAAGGTCTGTTGTCTTTTTCCTGCCACAATACAAGTGCAACACATCTCACTCATTAGAAGCCAACCTACTCGGTTCCCATTCACAAATTCCTTGGGCCTGAATTAATGCCAGAGAATTAAGTCTCTGTCAAAGGAGTCAATGATTAAAAATGAAACCCAGGAAGCATTCTAGCCATGCAGTGTGGGCAGAGACAATAATGTTTTGTAAGAGGTTTTGTTTGATGTGTAATGACGGGAATTAATCATTTTATGGAACAGAATTGTGCTTTGTTATGTAAACTTATGTAAAGCCTGCCTTATGTGACCTTTTTCAATTAGGAACAAATTGTTTAAAACTATCTTCTTTCTGGAGGCCTCTGAATTGCAACCCCTGGGACTCGCTTGTCATTTGGCCCTAAGAAGACTTACAGCTGTAGTGCAACGGGAAGACAGAGAAAGAGAGAGAGAAAGAGAGAGAGTTTGTGAGCACACCCTTCCTTTAACATTCCTTGACATTCCTTGCTTTATGTCTCTTCATGGCATTCAAGAGAATTGGACTTTTCCTTTGGGTTAATTGGGAGGTGGCTATTTATTAGGTCAGTGCATTGTCCTAAAATGTGATAGTCAGATAAGGAGATTATTATACTGAGGTAAAAAGATAACTTAAATACATTGTGATTCCAAATCTTTTCTAGCAAGAATACATCTTTGGAATTTGGAAACATACTACAGGTAGTCTTTGACTTAGAGTACAACAGTTCGTTTAGTGACTGTTTGAAGTTACAACAGGGCTGACAAAAGTGACTTATGACCATGTTTCACACTTATGACCATTGCAGCATCCCCATGGTCTCACGATCAAAGTTCAGACACTTGGCAACTGACTTGTATTTATGATGATTGCAGTGTCGGGGGGGGGGGGGTGTCATGTGATGATTTTATGGATGCAACAAGCAATGATCATAGCTCTAGGTTTATGTCATCAGATTTATTTATTTATTTATTTATTTATTTATTTATTTATTTATGAGACTTATATACCGCTTTAAGTGCAAGCACTCTCTAAGTGGTGTACACCAGTAAGCAATGTATATATATATATTTACATTGCCCCCAACAATCTGGATCCTCATTTTACCTACCTCGGAAGGATGGAAGGCTGAGTCAACCTTGAGCCAGTGAGATTTGAACCGCTGACCTGCTGAACACAGTCAGCTAAAGTGGCCTGCAGTACTGCACTCTAACTGCTGCACCACCCAACTTCTAAATGATTCTGGGCAGCTCACAATATCAAGAAGAGAACAAATAAAAACATAATGCAATACAAATAACCAAGCTGCAATGCAGTACTGACCCACTTTTGCAAATGCTGTGATGTGCCTCCTGTTTATGCGCTTCCAACTCTGTAATCAATAACCAGTTATTTCATTCCTGTGGTAATTTTAGGCAAGGGGTGAATAATACAAATAATTTTTGTGCCAGGGGACCAACCAAAAACACATACATTGAAAGCCAAGCTCCACAATGAAGGAAAAAAATCCTTCCTTAATTATATTATCTTACAAAGATCACCTTTTTAAATATTTCATGTGTACCAGAAATTAGTATATCAAAACATTCAAAATCTAGTATTTTCTCTAAAAACTGATTCTCAAAATAAAACACATAATATATAACTACTTGAATGAAAGACCATCAGAAAATCTCAGGACTCTGGCTTGATTGAAACATTCACCTTCCACGGAAAAAGTTCCAACTCTCAGAAAGAAGCAATAGTAAACCATTCTATATTATTGCCAAGAAAATAATCCGGATATGGCAATAATATATGAATAAAATATTTTCTAGCAAATATTTATAAAATGCTTTCTCATATCAACTCATCAAACATTATAAAGGATTCTGGGGTGTATGTAATGGAATATGGAGATGGTCATGGAGAAAATATACAATAATCATTAATAAATTTAGATTCGGAAAAGAGGAAAGCATGAGAAACTCAAAATTGTTTCCCCTTAACATTCTTTGGTATCAGAGAGAAAGGAAGGTAAGCGCTGCCAGGTATTCAAGATGCAATCATTATAGCCTATAATATAAACACAATAGTGTTGTACTATTTCTTATGACTTTTTGATCTGATCTGTCTAAAAGGGATCTCACAAATGGAGAAATATGGTTGTTGAAGCTTTTTTTCTGGGGGACACAGGCATTTGTGTTTGCTCTTTTTTCAGTGCATATAGTTTATTTAAGGGTTTATACCAGGGCTATAGAAATTAGGATCTGATAATTATATGATTTTTAAGTGATATCCTAGGACAGGGGTAGGCAACCTTGGCTCTTTTATGACTTGTGGACTTCAACTCCCAGAATGGCTGGCTCAGGAATTCTGGGAGTTGAAGTCCATGAGTCATAAAAGAGCCAAGGTTACCTACCCCTGCCCTAGGAGTTCTACTCCCCAAAGTAAATTTTGTGTATTTTAAGATATTTTTTAAAAAATAAAATTAATGAAACACATTTGCTTATTGTTGCATTAAATTTTCAGCAGCAATTTATGAAAAAGTTGGGGAACAGAACCTTACCCAAATCTTTGATGGCTGGTGCTTCTGGTTGTGTATCCTTGGCTTACTGTGATCTTTGCAGCTCTGAAGGCCATGAAAATTGGAAGTTCTATATAAAACCAGGTTACCATTCCTTCTTGCAAGACTTACACATAATGTTAACTAAGTTTAATGAAGTTCAACATTATCCTAGTAATTTTTTTCCCTAGGGGAAAAAAGGATATTCACAAGCATATGCAGTACTCTTTCAGAGCTGTGGATCTGCTGTCATGGGAGCTTCATAGGAAGCTTCTGTAGAATCAGCAATTTGACCTTCTATTGCAGCCTTCCCTGGTCCATGTATGACAGATGTGATAGGATTCAATCTCTTGGAATTCCCACTCAGCAGACTGGCCGGGAGCCACAGGAACTGTAATCCCAACACATTTGGAAGGGAACCAGATTGAAGAAGGATTTAATGCTTGTTATTTAAACCTTCTGTGTACATTATATTCATTAGTTCATTGTTCCTTGAGAGATTTTACTGAGCTAAGGTCTGCTCTGATAATTAAATTGAGGAATGAAAAGACTGAAATGGTTCTTATATATGCATTAACTGGGATGACCTTGAAAAAAATTAGCATGCCACCATGAGTTACCACTTGAAGAAAGACTATAGCATTTGTTTGTTGGCTGATCAACTTACGTTGTTGCTTATCAGATTTCTGATCATACAGTGAATCGTCTTGAGTTGCATGTCCACATTATACTTTCCTGCTTTATTCTCAGGGGAACTAGACAGTAATTTCAGGATTGGAAAACTGCAGATGCTAGACGTATTGAGTTTTACAATCTCTGTGGAAGTCCAGAAATTAACAAAAGAACAGTTCATCAAATGAGCTTTTTCTGTGACAGCTGTTTCCCAGCACAGCCTTCTGGGTATGCTGGTGGATAATTCCCAGCACTTTCACATCTGGATGATTGGCCAGATGGGGGAAAACTGCCTTATGTTGAAGATTTAGTGTGGTATCCATAGCTCTGCATAGTCAGAGCCCTTTACATGCTTCATTGCTAGCTCTTTCCTTTTCAAGATAATGATGTCATGGTTCCGGTAGATGAGACCAGATAAATCAGAACTCCGAGGCTAGAGGCTTCCTCAAAAACATGTTTATTGGTTGCGAAGTATCAGCACAAACAAAACTGAAACCAAGCCTGAATTTCTCTCCAAAGAGTTACACTATTACAAAGTTAAACTTTTCACCCCAATACTATGCAATCAACTACATTCCCAATAGAATAGTTTGGTGGGCTTTCTGACAGTAAACTCAACCCCCCCCCTTCAACCAGTGGGGATGCTCTTGGTTCCCATGGGATAGACAATTGTTTATACTATCAGAAAGCCTCCATTTCCCCTCTACCAATCTTGTGGCAACTTAGAACGAGCAAGATGGCTTCAGCTAGGTTCTTTGTAGAATTGACAAGTGATTTTGCTGCACACAATTGCATTTCTGTGGTTTTAACGAGCTTTCTCTATCATGGGTCCTCTCCTTTAGAACTATATTTTTTCAATCTTGGCTGTGGAATTCCAGGAGATGAAATCGTCCATGCTTAGGATTTCCTAAATCAATACAAATACCGAGATTCAGAAACATCACTTTAAAAGGCCTTGCCCCAGAGACAACAATGCCTATGCCCTGATAACTTTGTGATAAATGGTAAAGAGGTGGCATTTTGGACAATCTATAGGAAGTCCTTGACTTACAGCCACAATTGAGCCCAAAATTTCTGTTGCTAAGCAAGACAATTGTTAAGTGAGCTCTGCCCTATTTTACAATCTTTCTTGCCAAAGTTGTTAAGTGAATCACTGCAGTTGTTAAATTAACAATCTGGCTTCTCCACTGACTTTGCTTGTCAGAAGATTGCAAAAGGTGATCAAATGATCACAGGATATTGCAACCATCATAAATACATACCAGTTGCCAAGCATCTGAGCTTTGATCATATGATCACAATCATGTGAAAATGGTCATAAGTTACTTTTTTCAATGCCATTGTAACTTCAAACGGTCACTAAACAAATAGGTGTAAATCAAGGACTACCTATATTGGGACCCAGATTGTAGGAAATGGTCTTTTCGGTGATTTGGTGGAAGGTGCTCAACTTTACAATCATCTATCAAAATATTTAAAGGATTATCTTCTGCTGTATCATCCTGTCTGGCTATTAAACTGAGGCAGTCAGTCTTTTTGCACATCCTGTTGTCACCTACGGCACCTCATTTATAGAAGTCTTCCTTCTGTAAGAGTTAGTATCACCATCTTTGTGCCAGTTAAAAACTTTCACTTGCTCAAGGCTCTTAACATTATGTATATTTGAAATGGATTAGGTATACGTCAACTCTACAAATGAGCATGGCTGCAGCCATTTTGTCTTCTCATTCTAGGCTGCCACGTAGAACAGAGGGAGGGGGGTTGCCCAGGTGCTTCATTAGTCAAAATAATCTTCTGTCCCGTGGGAACCAAGGTCATCTGCTGCTCCCATGACCAGGGACTGGGCATTGCATTAAAAAGCCTGCCAAATAAGTTTTGGGGTTTTGTGGGTGGGACATTAAACTTTGTAATTGGGCAATTGTTACTTGTGTATTCAGACTTGGTTTCACTTTTGACTGTGCCGATACTTTATATTTATTAAACATGTTCTTTGAGGAATTTTCAAGCCTCGGAGTTCTGCTTTATTCATCTCTGTCTATCGTAACCATGACAGTATAATTAACATGGGATTGTTACACTGGATGGGAAAGGACTAGGAAATCTGGAAAATTTTAAAAAGAAGACTTTGGGAAAAGGCAATAGAAAATTGTCTCTGTATTGTTCTAGAGGAAATATCATGGATGAACCTGTGTGATCACCAGGAATAGAATTCAATTTATATAGATTTTATCTCATCTTGGATTTTAAATCTGCATGTTCCAAGCTTTTGCAATTTTATTTCTCCTTTACTGTATTTTACATGTTTAGGTAGTCATGGCTGAAGAACAGTTAATACATGCTTCTCATAAATTAATCACTAAAATGTGTGCCATTTTAAACATTGCTCTCCTACTAAATACACATAAAATATGGTGAGAGACGAGCTAATGTTCCTCTGCAGCAAATACAATCTTTGTCCAAAGTAATTCTTAAGTTGCAATGCATACACATGGTCTTTTGTGCATAATATATTCCAAGAAGGCACTCCATATATTTGTCAGCATTTCTTTACTTCATTCAAATAAATAACTTCTTTAATAACGGAGAAAGATGCAGTGTAGTATTCTGGCAAAGTGTTTTCTTTCCAGGAGGTGGCACCAACATATTTAGCAAGATTTTAGACAGCTTCTCCACCACCACCATCACATGTATTACAATATTACTGCTTACTGGTGTGCTATGTACAATTGATACATTTCTCAGAAAGGAAATGGAAAACTAATTATTTAATTCCAGTAACACTTTAGGGAACTAGATGTGAATGGGACTTAGAATACAGAAGCAGAACAATTGGGCTAGAAGGGACCTTGGTGGTCATCTGGTCCAACCCCCTGCTCAGGGAGGAAATCCTATACCATTTCAGACAAATGATTGTCCAATCTCTTCTTAAAAACGTCCAGTGTTGGAGCACCCACAACTTCTGGAGGCAATTGTTCAAGAAGACCATCTGAGATGATTAAAAGCCTGGAGACTAAAATATATGAAGAACGGTTGCAGAATTTGGGTATGGCTAGTCTTGAGAAAAGAAGGACTAGGGGGGACATGGTAGCAGTATTCCAGTATTTGAGAGGTTAGGGTTAGGGTTAGGATTGTCTTTTCTTCAAGTTGTGGAGGGTAATAACTTAATCCAGGAAAAAGGCCCAGCTGCTTTAAGGAGTGGCAACCAAACACCACATTTATACTCATGCATAGTTAGGAGAATTGTTTTGCTTTTGAACCTGATGTACTACATAGCTCTCGGACACACTGCAAAATTTAAACAGTGTATTTGTTCTAGTCATGCATAGTTAGGATCTCCTGTCTCCTCATTCTACTAATAGATCCATTCCAGGTGTCATGCAGTCAGATGTTCCATAACAGATCTTGCTTTGGACCAGCCAGGAATTCTGACACATGCTCTCTTGAAACATCTGAAGAGGGCATGCTTAATGAAGTCAGGTGTAAAGGACTTGTGCTTTTATTTAAAAATATTTAGAATGTTTTCACTGGAAGACATTGGCAGCCTTGGAAAAAATCTGGATACAGTCAATGTCTGCTAAAGGTCAAAATGCACTACTCTTTCTGTCTTATTTAAAGACTAAAGTGTTTGGTAGTGAAAGCAGCTAGAAGTGTCTTGGTCTTTTTCTCCTGGAGGGAAAAAAAGTTCCCTGCTGAAGTTTTTATTGGCTTGAAAAGAATAATTTGCGGAAACAGTGGACTTTTCCTTGCCAAATCCCGATCTGGATTGGGCCTCCAACTTTGTTTTTTTCCAAAGTGGATACTTTCTTGACATATTCAATAAAAACCTTAGCTGCAAGGGTGCCTTTAAAGAGAGGCTCTAACTCAGGGGTGTCAAATTGCCGGCCCATGGGCCATTTTCATCAGACTGGAGCCGCGCCCACCCCATTGCCAGCAATGGCAAAAAAGCTCCGATACGTTGCGCGACGTCATGTGACGTCGTGAGTTTGACATGTCTGCTCTAACTAGATTAAAATGATGGACCTAAAACAAAATTAAACAAACAAACAAACAAAAAATAGAAGTTACCTGTGGATTTGTAGTTTTTAAATTGACTTTGTTTTAATCTGGAGGAGGGAACAGCACCTTATATTTCATTAGGAATTTTATATTTAAATAATTCCCCCTAATTTTAAAGTGAAAGATGAAAGATGGATAGATGGATGGATGGATAGACAGATTTTTCCATTTAAAAAAGGGGGAGAAGAATTTGGCCACAGAACAGCATTTATCACTGTGTTAATAGGGGCTGGCATTCTGCTAACTTGAAACTGGGAACAGATATGGCATTATTGATTCCTGCTTTGATGTGTTTTCCCTAACGCCATAATGAACTATAGAGATTAACTTCGGTTAAGTCAGAAGCCAACTTTGGATTTCATTTCCTTCACTATAAAGAGGTTTGTCTGCATCAACTAAATCAGAAACATTATTGGCCTAATTTAGATATGGATGAGCACATCAATATGAAAATGAGCCAATGGCCTTCATCAAGTGTGCAGTTGGTTCAAAGATGATCCCATCACTTTGGCAACCTGAATCCAATTTGTATAAACTCGTTAGGGTCATATCTCAGCATGGTCTACCTTTCCAGATTTTGGAAATCTGGAAAGGAAAGCAGCCATGAAATTAAGAATAGCATCTTTAACATGATGGATGCTAATGCCTAAATAAAATATGAGGCCCTAGTTTCACAAAGGATCCAGGAGATAGAAAGAGCAAGCTAGTATTTAAATTTAGCTAGCTATCCTGGGATATTACAAAGACAGGTAAATGTCACCATTTCTTGCATTCTTCTCTCCCCTTTTGGGCAGTGGTGGGATTCAAATATGTAAACAACCAGTTTTCTGTGTGGATGCCGCTTCCGGAAGTCCATTCTGGGCCTGAGCAACAAAAAATTAGCTACTGGATCTGCCGAAGTGGTGCAAACTGGCTAAATCCTACCACTGCTTTTGGGGGAAGAAGCTAGACAACCTCTTTCAGCAGTTCACTTGCATCAATCTCCTGAGATACCTGCTCAGACTCTTGTGTGAGGATGGGTACAACTTGTGGACTTCAACAACTTGTGGACTTCAATCCCCAGAATTCCTGAGTGCGCTGGCTCGGGAATTCTGGGAGTTGAAGTCCACAGGTTGTAAGGGCCATAGTGGCCAACGCCTGCTCTTGTGGGACCATCTCCAAACTAATCTCAAGGCCACAGATGCTTATTACAGACTCGAACCGCTGCAATTTGCAGTTTATCACCACCATGATTTTCAGGCAGCTCCCAAGGAGCCAGCAGAATGATGGCTCTAGAGAAGAAGGGCCAGTTGTGCTTGTCATTGTTAATGAGATTGTGTTGCTGTAATCACATACTAAATCAGATTTTCATGCTGTGCACGGTTATCACGAGGGCGAGGGAGAGAGATGTGCAATGCAGATAGGGTGATCCTGGCAGGTTAATTTTTAGATTAGATTTAATAAATACTGACCATAAATCAGGAGCCCATGACTTAGAAAAAGGGTTAAGGGTGCATTTGTAGGGTACTTGCAAGAGGGGACAGATTAGATAACTAGTGAATTTGACCTGGAGAAAGGACATGTCAAGAGCCAAACTGTTCACAGAAAATGAGAGTTTAAGTACCTTTTTGTAAGAAGAAGAAGAAGAAGAAGAAGAAGCAGCAAGATGTTTCTGTTAACATGTCCATTAATGATACAGAGAGCTCTGCTGGATTTCTCCTGCCCCTTCTCAGCATTATGCAGTTGTTGCATTTCTCAAATAATACAGCCAGTGTTGTGTTTAAATTCTTCTCCAATCCTGCTTGCTTTGTTTTAGTTTCTTAGAGCAGTCAGGTGTGAAATTTTACTCACAATGGCCAAGCACAGCTGTTTCTTTCATTGCCTACACCCCCATCTCCATATGTGAGTATCATTTTCAAGCTGAGATGGGCAAAAGCAAAGGGAGTTACAATCACATCATGTACCCCATTAAAAAGGGGGCAGGGGAAGTGAATCAGTGAAAGCCTCCAATCCTAATAGAAATAGGTTTATGAGATGAAAATTAGCAAAATAGGGTTGTTTAGATTGTGGAAGGAAGGAAGGGAGGGAAGTAGGGAGGGAAGGAGAGAAAGAGAGAGAGAGAGAGTGAGAGAGAGAGAGAGAGAGAGAGAGAGAGAGAGACTGAGAGAGAGAGAGAGAGAGAGAGAGAGAGAGAGAGAGAGAGAGAGAGAGAGAGAGCAAGCAGCTTTGGGGTAAATTAGGTACAATATAGACATAGACAGGATGTACTTTCATTTTCTTCATACTAAATAGAAGAAATATTCCAAATTTCTCGTAACAGCATCCAAACCTGCTGCGGAATTGGAAAATGGTATCATGGACTCTCAAAATTAATTAAAAACCTGTTTTATAAAACAGCAAACTTTAAAAAACCAAATACCACAAGATCTCTGGGTCCAGTGGTGGGATTCAGCTGGTTTGCACCACTTTGGCAGAACCGGTAGCTAATTTTTTGTTGCCCAAGCCCAGAATGGACTTCCGGAAGCGGCATCCACACAGAGAACTGGTTGTTCACATATTTTTTTTTTTTTTTTTTTATTGAAGATTTTTACATTTTACAAAAACAAATCCCCTTCCCATACCCCCCCTACCTCACCCCCCCCCTTCCCAACCTCCCAAACCCTCCCCTGGACTTCCCAGAGCTGAGTACAGGCTTAATTAAAAAAAAAAAAAAACTTAAAACACTTTTAAAACCTAAACAAATTTAAATACAATCATCATTCTATATAAGCTCCCTCCAAAAACACAAATTTAAACATTACTTTCTTTGAATATCTATATCTATAGTATAAAATCTAATTTCTCCCTCTTTCTTTATCCTAAAACGAAAAAATAAACATACAAATCTTTGTTATACCATTAAAGCTAAATACTCTTAAAGAACTTAAAGTAAGTACATATTTCCTTCAATCTTCATAATCTTCTCTCCTATCCAAAAAGAAAAAACAAAAACTTAAAAAACCTATAAGTCCTAAACAAATCTAAGCACATTTAATTAAACAAATTATTTTGTCTTAAAAATATTAATAATAATATTTAAAAACTAAAAACACTTTTAAATCCTAAACAAATCTAAATACAATCATCACTCTATATAAACTCCCTCCAAAACCACAAATTTTTAAAATTTAAAACATTAGAATCCACTCACTAAAATAAGCAAATTATAATCCCTTCAAAACACAAATTTAAACAATATTATCATTAAAGGTTCAAAACTTAAAACAACAAAGTTAATAAACACATTAAACATTTCAATCTTCACCAATAACTAATTCCATCCGTAAAAAACTGCATCCTTATCAATCTCAATTATATTAGTATTATTAATTATTCACATTCCAGTTTTTTCCATTCTCCATTCTTCCATTCTTCCATTTCCCTTCTCCATTCTTGTATCAAACTCGTAAGAAATGCTGCAAGTTCTGCCTTAGGAGACTGCTCCAAAATTCCTGAATCTCCCATCGACTCCGAAGCCAATAAGGGTTCCTTAAATTCCTCCTTGTATTGGTCTTTACAATTGTAAGTTGTACAAGTTATCCTCTGCCCGTTCCTCTCTTGTTGATGCCCCTCAGACTGAGATTTCCCAATTTCCATTTCAGGCAACAATTCCACCCTTAAAGATTGCTCCAAAGACTTTGTAGGTCTAACATCTCCCAGAGATTCAGAAACCACTAAATATGAAACTTCCTTAACCTTCTTCTGTTGCTGCTTTTCTTTGGAATTATATACTGCACAAGTTGTCTTCTGCTCCTCAACCTGAACTTGTTGAGGCCTCTCACACAAAGATTCTCCAGTTTTCATAAATATAGGCTCTTCAAACTGTGATTCTACATTCTTTTCTTCCAAAGCTTTAAACTTAATTGATGGCGATGCACATACCCCCAGGACCGAAGTATAAAAATCTTTTGCTTGAGAAACAGTATTAAGTCTATAACATGTCCCCAGGTAATTCACCACCATTCCAATCGGAACATCCCATCTGAATGAAATTTTTCTCTTTTTAAGTTCATTTGCTAAAAAAGCAAACTCCTTTCTTCTTCTTAAAATTTTAGATGGGATCTCTTTAAAAATTATAACATCTTGTGAAGCAATTTGAAATCTCTTCTTATAATAGGCTTGCACAATTTCATTGCGTAAAGATCTTTTACCAAAGTAAATTACCACATCTCTTGGCAGATTCTTCTGTGCTGCCACCACAGAGTTAACCCTAAATAATTTTTCAATTTCACTAAGTATTCCCTCTTTTTCTTTATTCAAAATCAATGCAAAGTCCTTTGCAACCATCTCCTTCAGATCTCCTTGCAAAGACTCTCCCAGGCCTCTAATTCTTAAGGCATATTCCATTTGTCCATATTGAAGCATAAGAATCTCATTTTCCATTTCTTTTTCCATACTTTCAATTTTCCCCTCCATTATGTCCACTTTTTCAGCTACCTCTTCCACATGGGAGTTCACCTTTTCAAGAACAGAAGCAACACCTTCTAAAGCCAAAACAAAATCTTGTCTCAAGATCTTATTGTTTTCCTCTAAAATCTTTTTCATTTCTGCCC